>NC_071098.1:28721584-28886584 GCF_027358695.1 Spea bombifrons
ATTTACTAAAAAACCCTACTTTACTGCAAACATAAAAAACATGGAACCTGCCGGCATTTATTAAGAATACACTTGATAGACATGGAAGCTGAAGATCTTAGACAGAGATCCATCAGACTTCCTTTCAAAGGATTATGTGATACATAATAATCATACCTGGGAACTTCCTAACGGAACTGACCCCGAGATTCCTAAAATATTAACCCTTTAATAGCCTATCAGAAAGACTCTGTTATGATGACTCACTAATGGTTCTAATAACGTTCCTTATGAAAATCATGACTGGTCAGGAGGTAAAGCGGTCAGTATGTTAGATTACATTTGAAGGGGAACTGTCACTGTCTCAGCTTTTAGCAAAACGAACTTAATCTATTAAAACTAGCTAAAGCTTTTTTTCTGCAATCGGTGTAATTGTTTTGGTGAAATTTTGGTTAAAAACAAAAGAAAGATGAGAGTTGCGGTAACTAAACCTGGATATCAATGAATTTCCTGTCCTGGAGTTATCTCTCTCAGACTTTTTTTTTTTTTAAATAATGCTAAAATGTAATATTTGAGAGACATGGCAGATCTGTTTTTATACGGTCATGCACTGCGGCAGTGAAAGGGTTACTGCGGCAGTTAAAGGATAGTTAAAGGCAGTTAAAAGATAGCTTTGCGTATTTTGCACTGGTGCGCCCCTGGTGGTAGGTTGAGGTATTACTCTGCTGCTGCAGTGAACTGTGTCATTCATTCCACCTGCAGGGAAATGTGTTGGAATTAGGAATTTTGGGTTGTGTTTTTGGGTTTATAAATGTCTGATGGGATCCAAGATGCAAAATATATTACTATTTATTGGTATGCATGTGACTGTGTGGAGTTGTCAGTGTACATGCGCAATACCATAGATGTGAGAATGGAATTCTTTATTGGCAAAGATATCCTAATATGAATACTGAGTAAGGAGTATCCCTGACACTCACTCATAGGCACCTATCATTAACCGAAACACTGCCAGGGAGCATAAGAGTCCTATCCCAGTCCTTGTTTAAGGTAGGGTGTATACTGAAGGTCACTGCAGTCCCTGGTCCTCAAGGAAGCCCGGTGATGCTTGCACCGAAGCCGATAACATCTGCTCAAGTTGCTTATCACCATATATCTTGTAAAATGGGTGCCTTGTGATCAGATGACTGCACATGCGCAAGTGTCATATTCATGCATGTGCACCTTCTGCAAGAACTTTGTCTGGGTACAATATGGAGATCAGATCCTCTCAACCAAAAGCTTCCCAACCTATGAGTGTCAACCCGCAGGGGTAATTTAGCACATGGGGCTGGAGCAGCCTGTACTACAGTATTTATGAGACTTAATATAAAACTTGGCACCTGATAGCAGCTGTGAACTCACTCCCAGGGTCTCCAACCTTTTAAACACCCAGAATACATGAGGGTTGGGGGCATCCTCCTCTGGGCTTAATGAACTCGGTCTTTTGACAGGGATATCATGTTGAGATTTGGCAAACCCGACCAAGAAACCCAGTGACATTACAACGATGGGAAAACAGAAGTTCTATGAGATCTTCTAGAACCCTACGAGTCGGGACGGCTGCATCGCTACAATGTTACTGATACCCTTTACAAACAGAGGAACGTAACAAGTAAACCCCCCAGTCCCCGTCATATGTATAAGTGTTCTTTACGTATACCGGCGTTGCTGTGATGGGAACGTATTTTCTGGAATGGCAACTTGGAACAGGGGGTAACAAATGTAAAGCTATTTTGTGAAGGACACTACAAAGCATTTCAGAGGCTTATTTCTTGTCTGTCTGTTCTTGGTTTCCTTTGCTTTTCCTGCCCGTGTTCCGCGTATCGTCTCCGTGGCGCGGGGTACGTGGGGACGGAGAGGATACACGGATTGAGCAGTAAGAGTCAGGCAGAAACGCTGCTTCACCTGAAGGCATGAGATGAATTACAATGAGCGAGACTGCAGCAAATGATGGGAGGCCAGCTACATCATCACCTCCGTACCAGTGCGAGTGAATTACAAGAGAGCAGCGGGAGAGAGGACGGCGTGCTGAGGGCTAAAGCCTCCTACCCCATTTCATGGTTAAACATGGTTAAACCTATTGGTCCTAGAGGGATTAGGGGGCATTGATGGCACAATAGTTCTAAGAGATACAGCAGGAAGGGAAATTCCAATTACACGCAAAAGACATGAAGGATAGAAGGCTCGGGTGATCTTTAGAGTTCCCAGTGACTCCTGTGATGGCCGATTCCCAATATCAATGGGTGCTGTCAATACTACAACCCCCGTGTAGGGTCGCCGTAGATATTCACATCTAGATATAGCACCTCTGCGACATCTTGATGATGGCGGGAACAAAAAAAACCAAATAATAATAATACATTTGGGATCTAGCTTCCAAAAACCTAATGAGGTATTTGACAATCTGGAGGACTCTTGCTTACTGGTGGACTCAAGCTTCTCAAAATCAAAACAAGGTAGCCCTCTCCAATGAAATAAGGATAAAACACATGTTCGTTTTTTATGTTATTTTTGAGCTGTCTTTGGAGAACACTCTGTATTTTTTAGCATTACACAGTGTTCTCGACCTTTGTCTGTCTCGCAGTTGATCTGAACAGAATTCTGGCCAGCGAGCGGTCTCTTCTCCACCGAGGGACTTTTTACAGCCAGCGTGAATGAAATTGATTGTCTCGCTGCAGGAGAGCCCGATGCTCATTGAATTCCTTGTCTGCTTTCAGTTTTAATGAGACAGGATCTGTCTTGAGATAAAATACTGGGTTTTTTTGTTTGTTTTCTGAGAAATGTGTCGTTTTACCTAATGAAATTGGTTAAATAAGGATTATATTTAAAAGGAAACTAGTATTAATTCTAAAAACTCACCGTGTCCAGGTGTTCAAGTTATGCTATCTATGCCCAAACGCAATATGTGTTAAACAGTAGAATGGCCGAGTCTTAATCACCCAGAGGGACCCTTGGATCATTTACCAAAATCTAGTGAAACATGCCCATCATTAACCCAACAATTTCACATTCATTCGAACAAATAGAGGGAGTGTGGACCGCCTACTGGCCAGATGAGGTACTGCAGCAGCTGTTACATTCATTGCTTTCCATCTGGAGAAAATACTTCATTTTGAGATATCTTGTAGCGAGCAAAGACGTTCACAGTCAACCAGATCTCAAGACTTCAAGAGACCCTTCATTAGTCATTTGATTACACGAGGGGAATATAAAGCTTATGCCGCCCTGCTTCTTGTTATATGAGTTTGTTGGAAGGTATCAGAAGCTAGCAATACAGGAATATATTGTTATATATTATAATCTCAATCATAATTCGCTTCTAGGTCTTCTCTTATGTTCAGTACGGCCCCCTATCCGTCCCTATAATACTCCCTTGCTGTACTAAAATCAACTACAGCTGACTGCTTAGTGAATAGGCCCCTATAGTACTACATACTTGACCTTTCTTCATGGGCTGCAAGTTGGGTCATCCCGAACATGACTTTATACACGGATGTTCATCAGTTATAGGAGCGATCTACTAAAAAGCCCATTTCATGACAAATCAGGAATCTGCACCGTCCAACAAATGGGCTCTTTGGTCTAAAATAAAAAAAAAAAACCCCAACAGACCAAATAAGGTAATATCGCGATGTATGGATTAGAAGCCCCTGTAGGAGGCAAGCACGCGCTTCTTGGTATTGACCTCAAGCCCGATGAAGCACATCAGATCCTTGATGCCATCAATAGCTGCTGTCAGACGGCGACGTTCACTTAGCAACTAGCCGGGGCTTTAACCATGCGCAGACAGCCACAGGACGGATGAGAGGGAGTGTCGGCATTAACCCTTTAATGTCAGCGAGAGGTTGTATTGATCAGGGCAATGCAAGTGGAACATTTCTCGACAGCAGATCCATAGATGTCTGCGTACAGCTTGGAACGGGGCAGAAGATGTATCCGCGGGCTGCAAATGTATTATTTAAACCTCAAAAGGCTCCCCACAACTGGCTGGCTCCCCTCTTTTGTTTTCTCATTAAACCCCCTTAGCGCAGTAGACAGACTGTTTCAATTAAACAGAACACATGCTAAGGGTATTCAGAATGTACACAGACACACGCTAACATTCTATTAACCGCCACACTCTCATGTCACTCGTCTAAACAAACAAAGAAAGAAAGAAAAGCAAATGTTAAATGCTGTCTAAGAGGTAAACAGAAATTCAAGGATCATTAAATAATTATTAAAATATTCAATAATTATTAAATTATTAAGTCATTATTAAATTAAGTCATTATTAAATTATGTTGGCCCGATAAAAGGTATCCACTTCAACTAAAGACTACATCTTGGAACAATACAGCTAGATCTGTTTTCCTTATTAATATCTGATTACGCATTATACTCTAGATGGTATGATAATATTTTAATAAGTATTAATAATACATATATTTTATTATTTATGTAAAAAAAAAAAGCCTTTTTTTAACCAGAACATAACCAATAAAAATGGCAACGGAATAAAATGTTGTACGGATTTATTTCTGCCTCTAAGAGTAATTCCGTGAAGATCCAGTTGGTAAATAAAACAGAATCCCGGAGAAAAAGTATTCTTTAGTGACCTCAACAATCAATTTTAAGAAAAGGAATGCGAGACTAAACATTCCGTGAGGACCTCACGTGTTTTTACAAAAACAGCAGCGATGGCGATGATGCTCTCTTTAACCTAGTAGCGTGTTCACTACTACCCAAGTGGTCCATTAAGCACTTTGCCCCCACACACTGGCACACTGGCACCCATATGTACACACACTTACACAAAAGTACACACTCACGCTAACACACATATCCATGCTTACACATACTTACTCAAACTCATTAACACGCACCCCCTATCACACCACTTACTTTCATGCTCACACGCTTACACATCCATGCCAACACACAGATACTTACACGTTCATGCTCACACTCAAATGCATTCACATAAGCATTCATGCTTACATTCTTATCCTAACATACATACATTCATTCACACATACTCCTTCCCTTACCCTCTAACTCACTTGCTTGTTCATAGTTTATGTGAGCGGCAGCAGGAAAATACCTCACCAAGCTAGTCTTGGCTTATGCCACCAGGTGGCACCAGACATAACGGGTAACAACCCAAGAGATCTTATTATTATCATATAGTCTTTATTATTTATGGATTTATATAGCGCTATCATATTCCGCAGGGCTCTACCATAAGGGCACCATTTTCAATTTGTAACTTTTCATTTCGTAGCAAATCTGTAACAAAGAAGGACGTGACTTATGACAACATAGAACACGTCACCGAACTTATTTATATATATATATATATATATATATATATATATATACCGTATTTATTATTGCTTTCAAATATGAATTTGCCCATAAGATACTTAATTTCTATCCCACTTACTTTTTATCTTGAATCCAAGTTATATTATTAATGAAAAAACAAATTCTTTTAAGTAAATAATCCTAACCCTGTTTTAGGATGAAAAGTAATCTCTTATGTTCCAAACACAATATTGTTTGAAATGAAAGAGATCTTCATTCATATTAAATTGTCCTCGAGTATTGTGAGGTCAACGAAGCAGCCATTTTGTTTCTGTTCCCTACAAATATCCCAAAATGGCTCCCCAAAGTCAAAGTCCCTCAACGTTAGGGATTTACTAATGTTATTTGCATACCGGTTTTTAGCCCCGAGATTCGGTGGAGATCCTTGGGTCACTGTGGATCATCTCCCGGGTTGTGGGGCGGCATGGAGGCACGTTCCACTGCTTTTAAGGCTAGCCCCAAATGCACCGCCAACGGGCAGCCCCCCGACATCAGCAGGACCACCAGCGGACGTCAGTACACCCACTTAACCGCTACCCAAAGATGCTCCCGGGTGTAGTTATATGGGGTGGTTGGCCACCAAAATCCCAGTTTCCTTAGGGAGATCCAAAAGACCAACCCAGCCTCTGAGACCACGGCCGCCATGACTAATGAGCACTGCTACGATTTATGAGCCAGGGCTATACATTGGAGGAAATTACTATTTAAATAACCTTCCCGGGATGGGCTATAGGTCCAGATATAATCTACGAGCCGTAAATAATGCAGTCCGTTGCCAAAATACAGAAGTGAACCCTTGTGAAGTGCCGACGTTATCTGGAAGAGATTAGAGTGTTTGCCTGGCACAGGGTGCAGCCGCGCACGCGTGATAAAACGCTTTAATATGTTCGACCTCCTATTTATATACTTCTGTGCGATGAAGCTGGAAGAGTTCGGTAGGGTCCAGAAGCTTACAATCGACGAGGTTCCTTTTACGGAGGAAATGGCGATTTTGTATTTTTTTCTCATGACATCAGAGGTCATGTGACCCCTGTAATAGGCTACACAAAATACACCAAAATTGGCTAAGCATTCAAAAGCATTAAAGAAAGAAACCTGTAATAAGTGGCTTTGTGAAGGTGCATCTTATACTGGGAGCCACCACCACCACCTTAGAGGGTGGTAGATAAGCGGAACAGCCTCACAACAGCCGTGGTAGAGGCTAATACAGTGAGAGCATTTATAACATGTATAGAATAGGCATATGATTCCTGAATTTAAGACGAGACCAACGACTGATTAAGATTCGAGTCTTTACAGCAGGAGAAATGGGCGACTAGACGGGGGCCGAAACGGTGGTTCGAACTTCTTATTATTATTTATTGTTTTATATAGCGCCATCATATTCCGCAGCGCTGAATGCATATTCCGCAAAGTTGCACTTTTAATAGGCAGCTGCCTAAAAGCCCTGGAGGGTTTAACCATTTCAGATCTGGAGGGCGCGTACGCCACCTATACGGGGGCAGACTTGTCCTCTGGTTCCTGTGAAAGAGTTAAGACAACACCGGCGTTGTTTGCAGAAGAGATCAATGCCCGGAGCGGAAAGCGATCTAACTTTTTCTTTATTGTTATTATTATCCGCCCTACTCTGTAAACTCGGGCAAGTCCAGGAAAAGTCAGCGCTTGGGCTCCTTCTAAAGGTCTCCTTGCTGGCTGCGGATCTGGGGCTGGAACGGGATTTGTGGTTAAAGCAGGAAGCCTTCTGCAGAAACCCATTCATGAAACCTTGCTTCATACGATCACCTCATTCACGGGGCAGAACAATGCTGAACATTTACCGAGTGCCAAAGCCGACAGCGAGACGGAACCACGACATGAAAGAGAGTGGGGAGGAAAAAATAAGCTCGGAGCTTTCCAATGTGAATTTAAAGGGTGAAACCCGGACAATGTATTCATTCCATGTTTTGATATCACCTAACCCACAAAATGCCTTTCATGCCATTGCCACCGCAAGTCACTAAAATCTTGTTAACCCAATGAAGCCCCTTAAAGACGAAGTCTGAGTATTTTTTATTAAATGCATTTTTAAAACTTATTGTAGTTTTTTGCCCCATAATATAATGTTTTCAGGCAGCTGCATATCAGCCGTTTGTACGCGTTCTCGCTCTGTTATCTGATCCCCGATCTACTAAACCCCCGACTCCTTATCATACTGCCTGAGGGGAACAACAGAACGGCTCAGTCTTAATCAGCCAGGTAGACTCTCTGACTAATGAAAGTGATGGAGGGACGGACTTCAATAGCATCGCCATAAAGCATCGGCTCAGTGTGGTGTTTGAGTCGGGAAATTCACCCAAAATATCACATGACTGCAGACAGCTCTATATTAAACGCTCACGGAAAATTCTGTATTGTTCCATAGAACTTCCCTTTTAAATTGACTCCAAGATTCTAAGAATACACATAGCTCTGTCTAGACGAAACATTATCTTTACTAGGAAATGACGGCATATTTGCACAACAATTACAATTTTATTTTAATGAATTAACCAACAATTAAAATTTCTTCCTTATTAAGTGGATCATTTTTATATACGCCCCATCTTTCACAGGGCAAACCCATCGGCTTGCTTGAAGACGTCAGAGAACATGATCACCATACCTGGGAACTCTCAGGGTTTTTGCCCCAGTCTCAGGGTGGAGGGGCAGATTCTCCGGGTCACACAGTCTGGAGCCGACTCCTTCCTATTCTCCCCGCGGCGATCATATATAAGACTCCCAGATGGTGCTTTTGCCCCCAGTATGTTATGGTTGATATCCCTGCTTGATTGCAGGTGACTCAATTAAGTGTCTCTGTAAATAATAAGTCAAGGTTTCCATGAGGGCCGGTATTTTTGGTCCTTGGGGTAACAGATTTGATGAGCTGCTACATAGAATCTTCAAGATGGGCTATTAAAGGGATAATATTTCATGATATAGCTCATTAAGAAAGGCCGAAAAATCATATATAGTCCGGAAAAAAATTCTCACGCCTCCTCCCACCCCGTCTCCGTCTAGATTATTTTTAATATTTTAATGAAGGGTTAATTAAAAGCAATAAGGTAGGTGGAGCGTTTGTAAATATTTAAACCATTCCTATGGTGACACCACCCTGTTGCCCCGAAGCCTCGGAGGCTTTAAACGCGCGCTCCCTGTTGTCGGATGGAACATGAAATTAATTTCCGAGCGCCCTATAATTTCGGGAAACGTTCTTGCTGGGAATGAACCGGCCGCGTCGCTGAGAAAACATGGAAAGGCTTTGATGTGGGATTATAGTGGAAGCTTGGGAAGTAGGCTAACCAAAGCGCTAATCACAGATATTTTAGAATGTTAATCATACTCGTTAAGTAAGCACTCATAACGCCGCACCCCGACACCGCTCACATGTGATAATGGGATACTGTCATTAATAAATATGATACATGCGTGATCTATGTGAGAGCAGAAGAATGTATGACTATAATTAAGGTTTTGTGTTAGATACAACCCTTAATTTTGGTTATGTAACAGTATAGAGAGGACATCCTAGTGTTCCATCAATCGTCTCCAGACCCAAGATATTTTAGAACCGTGGTTCGGTCCGGAATATCCCGCTGGAAAGTATTTCTGGACCTTTTGATAGTTAAAGTAGGAGGGGGGAAACTGCCAGATCTGGTAAACTCAACGTTCTTCCACATGTTCTTGAGTACATAAATGAAGAACGTAGCCAGCATCTCAGGAGACTTCCAATTTCAAGATTTTTGTAGTGTGGAAAATATAAAAACAATAATTGAAGAGGACTTTTGGGGGTGGAGGGATCCCAAAGAACAAGTTAAGCCCAACTGTGGCCTGCTCCTCCAAAATATAAGCTCCACATTCCACTTTTGAAGACTAAGTAACGTCTAAGTAACATCTAAGACCATTAATCCTCTTAGGGTTCTTACTGAACCCTATCTCGCTGACTGTTTATTTCAATTTCAACTTTTATCTCATTCCATTGGCGTTTTTTCTTCTCTTTGGACTCTCACTATAGTTGCCTACAGGGCAGGGGTCGGCACCAACATTGCTCATGGTGGACATTCAGTGGAGTCTGTGGTGGACAATTTAATGATGTTCTATGGACCTTCACAAACCTTGTACGGACACTTTGCCTATCTCTCCTACGAGGGGTTGTCCATCTCCTGTCTCTCTGCTCATCCTTCACCTGCCTAGGGCTCGGTGGGACTGAAGGTTCTTTGTTGCTAAGCAACTATCTTATGGCAAGTCAAAACGTACAAAGACAGCTTGTAAGGGGAATTCCAGAACCAACTTTTTAAGTCTTCTCTTTTCTTTACCCAATTCCATTCTTGACTTATGATGAGCCGGATTTGTATCTCAGAACGATAACGAGGTGAACGATGTGCGGCACTAAAATAAGACTATTTCCAGGATACATATCCGCAAGTTTAACTTTGCATGCATGACAAACAGAGCAAACACCGCGCATTGGGTTCTAAAACCACCTTTTCTCCCTTCAACTATCTGTAGAACACCCAGCATCACGGTAACCATTTCATTCTCAGGCTTCATTGAGAACCCTTCATACATGGTGTAGAATTAAGGTCCTGTCCTCCTTAAAAAGCCAAGTATGTTCCAAGACATTCTCTTGGAAGACGTTTTGTAGATGTTCAATCGTGGCTACTTTTCCGCAATCATAATTCCAGGAGGTGGCGAGGGAGACATATTCTTGAAGTCATACTTTCATCAGTTATTTGCCTTCCCCATTTATTCCATGACTGCATCATTTGGAAGCCCTCCCTCCTATCCATCAACTTTAATCAGCCAAGAGTCCACTCTACCCACGCGTGGGATTCTAGGATTGCAGTTTTAAAATAGTCCTAAAGTTCTGTCACCATTCCAAGTTCTCACCCTACTAAGGAATCTGACTTGACCTGATTGTCATGATCATTTCTTCCCATTAATTTATTCCACCCCTGTAATGGAAGGTGATACGTGTTGGCAGCTTCGGAATAGGAGAGAGAGAGAGATTGAGACAAGAGAAAATCATTGCATAATTAATGGCGTTGTTTCACCTACCCTGCTGAGTATAACACTTTAGAATTTTTTGAACAAGTAAAATGTTGGCTCATCATATTTTTTGCCGGCAGCACTAAATTGTCATGTGACACAAAACGCTGGCATAAAGTGGAGCTGTCACCGTCACAGCTGTAAGCGTTACTAAATTCATGGCTCGTGCATTATGTTGGGTAGACATTAGTGAAGCAATCATTTCAAATAATAAAAGTATAACATAGCAGACAAAACTTCTGAATCTCCTCTATAGTCCCGGCAACCAAGGTTATGTCCTTTGTTGTCCTGGCAAACATGCCTTTTATTGGGACTTTCAGCAGCCTGCCACGCACAGGGTAGGACATGAGCTGTGCGCTGCTGTCGTACCCTGTGCAGAGCTGTACGCTGCTGTCGTACCCTATGCAGAGCTGTACGCTGCTGTCGTAGCCTGCACAGAGCTGTACGCTGCTGCCGTACCCTGCGCAGAGGTGTACGCTGCTGTCGTACCCTGCGCAGATCTGTACGCTGCTGTCGTACCCTGCGCAGAGCTGTACGCTGCTGTCGTACCCTGCGCAGAGCTGTACGCTGCTGTCGTACCCTGTGCAGAGCTGTACGCTGCTGTGGTACCCTTGCAGAGCTGTACGCTGCTGTGGTACCCTGTGCAGAGCTGTACGCTACTGTCGTACCCTGTGCAGATCTGTGCGCTGCTGTCGTACCCTGTGCAGAGCTGTGCGCTGCTGTCGTACCCTGTGCAGAGCTGTGCGCTGCTGTCGTACCCTGTGCAGATCTGTACGCTGCTGTCGTACCCTGTGCAGAGCTGTGCGCTGCTGTCGTACCCTGTGCAGATCTGTACGCTGCTGTCGTACCCTGCGCAGATCTGTACGCTGCTGTCGTACCCTGCGCAGAGCTGTACACTGCTGTCGTACCCTGCGCAGAGTCTTGAGCTGCCGTCTTACCCTGTGTGCTGCTGTCGTACCCTGTGCAGAGCTGTACGCTGCCTAGGTGGCACTCCACATGCGTGCCCTAAACCATGTGCTTTTATTTTTTACCCTGTATTCCTATTATACATTAGTATTGTATATAAATCACAGTTTCCGCCCGTGGATTGAGAGTAACACTATAAAGAATTAACAGGGAAAGCTGTAGTCCATAACCGCTTTATAAGCATCCCTATTATATTATATGATATAGACACACATTAACGTGCTTTAGTCACGCTGGCCGTCCGGATACACATAACGATGCATTTTATGGTGGCATAATACCCACAAAAGTGACAAAACCTCACCTTTAAGTGGGCGTCTCCTATAAAAAAATCTTTTTTTTTAAATTATTGTACCTACATATTATGTAATTTAAATAAAAAAAATGATAGTTCTGTAACCGGAATGTCTCTTTATGGAACCCTGATCAACAATGACATCTGTTTAGCCTTAAAGGAGATCTGTGGTTTAATATCCATGCTATATATTATCATATATATTATATATATATATATATATATATTACCAAAATAAATAAATAAAAAATGAATATTCAAACATCAATTGCGGTCCCCAAGGTGATCACTTACTCGGCTTTACGTACACTTGTAGCTCCTAAGGGGTTAAAACACCCATGTTTTTTATTTGTGTCGTCTGCTGTGCATTGAGCGGTTTATCGATAGTCGGTAATAGGGTTAATCTCTGTTTTTTTTCTCCCTGCAGTCTTTCTCGTTGCCTCTCGGATAGGGAGGAGCATCCAGCGTCCAACAATCAGTTAAAAGCCTAAGTCATTCTATTAGGCAGCGTTTCCAGCTGCATGAGAGTGGCTGGGAAGGAACTTGATACTGCGTCTTCTTGCCGTGCATACAGATCCACCCCGAAGCCTTGGGTCATGAGTAAGGAGGAGAAAAGACACAGATCGATCCTGAATGAGTCCTCCTGCCTTAACCAGCAGTAGGAACGAGAGCGGAGACTTAGAGACTCATTAACCTCCCTCAAGTCACAGCACATCCACTGTCCGTCGATGTCCGAGGCCTGTTGACCATGAAGATCCTGCTTATACTTTAATTATTCTTCCATGGAACAGAGTGAACTCAACGTTGTAATGCTACCGTACCATTTACCGGATAACGCTGTGGAGAAGACAGTCTTTTAATTGACCGAGACACCTGGTCAGACGTCTGCGACGGTCCTCACCATCTTGGGTGTTTTGACGCCAAAGAAGAACATTTTTAGCCGGTTTCTGCAAAAGTGAATTGAAATAACCAAAGTCTGGTTGCGTATCTTGAGTTTTCTTGGAGAAGTGAAAGAAAACCCCTTAAATTAGTTATATTATTAGAAGCCGCTATATTTCAAACGCAGGGTCTCTCCAGAACTTTAAGTGATGAACCGCCCTGTGATACCATCAATGGTGGCCATCAAGGAGGGCGACCTGGAGAAACGCAGCGATAGCTTTCTTCAGCTATGGAAGAAGAGAAGATGCGTGTTGACCGCCGACGGCCTACATTTCTATACAGACCCTCGGAAAAGAGGCAAGTCCAAAGTGTTGCGCTTTGACTCGCTGGCGAAGCTCGAATGCGTGGAGCGAAAAGGAGACCGCGTCTACTTTACCCTCGTGACGATGGACGGCCAGGAGATAGACTTCCGTTGCAGAGAACGCAGCCGGTGGAATGCGGAGATCACTCTGGCGCTGGTGGGTTTCCAGAACAAAAGAGCGGTGCAAGAACTTAGGGCAAGAAAGGAGAACCAGTCCCGTGAGCCGGGGAACCGTTTAAGAAGCTGGGGTCCGTGATTTATGCCAGTGATCCATAAGTGAATACGACGGTAAGAAAAGGTATGTGTCACACTAGATAAGGGGCACCCTTACGGCGTAGAAACCAAGGCGGTCGTAGGGGACCAAACCCCCAAATAACTGCAAAGAACTCTACCAATATCTGGTGGGCCTAAAGAGGACATGGTCTTGGGATACCGGGGCCCCCCCATCAATGGCGAATAGTAGTTCGGAACCATGGTTATACTCAGGGGAGTGAGGCTTGAGTCCACAAACACTTGTGAAGTTCACGGGTGACATTCCAGAACGATTGCCGCTTAGAGGCCAGGTTACTAAAATTTCAGGTGGAACCACGGCTGGTTCTTCTGAAATTTGGCTTTCGGCCCAGAATCATGTAAGAACAGGATAATCGAACGCGGGGCGATATTTCCTTGAAAGAATTTATTACTGTCGCGCCCGTCACTTAGTTTTGGTATTATTAACGAACATACCAATAACTAATAATTTCATTGGGTGATCAGATGGTTCTGAGGATTCTTTCACTGTTGGAAGTGCTGAGCATTATGGGATTTAGAAACATCGAATCTGACGGCAGATCAGTCCTTGGTTTTGTCATAGATTCTGCGTAAATTCTCTCACTTTGTTAACCTCTACCACTTCTACTGGGAGGCGGTTCCACCTATCTATCACCCGCTCAGTAAAGTAAAACTTCCTTACAGTACCTCTAAGCCTCCAACCCTCTAGTTTTAGATTCTGGTCTCTTGTTGTAACATTTCTCCCTCCTTTGAAATAAACGTCCCTCCCGCACTTTGTTAAATCCCGTATCGTCTATAAAGATATTTTTACAATTTCGATTACATCGTCTTTATTGCGGCTTCTGAAATCTACCGGCAGGGTCACCGCCCAGCTGTTACTGCATAGAAAAGCCAATTGAGATTAAATAATGTAATAAATAAGTAATAGTCATTAACTCATAAAATGTAAGAAGCCTTTTCAGTTACTATGGCAACGACCTATCGGCGCTTGTGTCACATGACAAAGCATTCCCTGAAAAAAAGCTGAATGCAACAAGATTTCACATCGATAAAAAAAAATATTTCGGGGCAAGGATTTATGCATTCAAAAGTATTAAAAATGATGTTTCTGAGGGTGCATTTAGCTATAAAAGATTAACCCTTTGCGTGTCGAATGCTTTACTCTCCCCTCCGCCATGTTTCCTAGGTCAATTAAGTGAGAGAAGTTATTCTTTTTTTATCTGAACTTTCTGGCTCTGGCATCCTTGCGGGATGTGGGTAGAAGGTGCCGCTGATGTCATGGACAGTGTCGCTGACATCACACTTTTGTTGATGGGCGGAGAGTGTAGCGTGGCCAAACACCGCTGCCGCGTCCTGCAGTTTTCTCCGTGGTGACCTGGGCGAAACCCAGGCATTTATTATCCATATTACATTAGAGCAAAATAAGTTCAAAAAAGTGGATTTTCATAATTAAGACGAGGACGTGGCGGCTCTGTAACGGGATCACAAGCGCCCAGAGCCCAGACACAGTCTGCGGTCTCCTTACATTGTTTTTAAAAGCTTTCTTTGGAATTCTTTGTCAGTCTCTGTTTCCAAGGTAACTGGAACCGGTGAATTCTGGGTATTGTTTTAATTCACTAGCTCCCTGAACATAAAAGGTTAACAGATTTCAACACATAACCCCCCCCAACTTAAATATTATAATAGAAATATAACATAGAAAAAAGAAAAATGCTAACATTATCTAAACATATAGAAACAACCCCTATATAATCAATAATTCGGTTTTATTGGGCTGTTATGGTGCTTTTAGTTATTTTCAGCTGAAATAAAGAAATGGTTATTTATAAAGTAAAGTAATAAATGGTTAATGGGATACCATGAAGGGTGTATAACGCGCATGTAATTGGATTAGGTACGTGTGTGTTACACGCACACGTAATTTAGCATTTTTCACGCATTTTAATGTGTCATAACGCTTTAGCCCCGAGTTTAACCTGCGCCTTGCAGCTCCGTTTAAATAAACTCTCAGCAGGGATTCTTTGCACTCTTGAGAAAGGCGATCACCGAAAACAATGGTGAGACCTCAGAGGTATCTGCCTTCTACTCTACTCTTTTGGCCATTAGAAAGATTGGGAGGTATAGAAAGGGTTAAGACTGAACTAGAGTCCTCGGAGGGGCACGAGACAGCAACACTTTAAGTTAACAATAGTCTTTGTAGGACTCAGAGTTTGTTCGCATGCGGGCGTTGGGATGTCTAAGGTAGGCGCGATCCAGATGACCGGATCAATTCTAGTTACATTGTTTCAAATAATCCAGAATTCCTTGAGGTAGAGTTTGTTGCCAGTGGTGGGTTTATGTAGGCTGCCATGGGCCTGACCACCAGGATCTAACTCTAGAGGACTTATCTCTTATTGAGAAAGACCCCTCTAGTGTAAATGGGCCGGTTACGAGGGAGATCTCTGATCTCTCCAACTGGTCCATATTGAGTGATGGTGCACCAGGAGCCCAATCTTCCTGAGGTCTGGTAAGCAACAAGATGTCACCATAAGCTCATCTGAGATCACTGGTCTCAAGCATTCGAACCTGAGAGGGCGTCATCGTGTTTGTAGCCAGTTGGCGTTGTAACTGGGTCTTGAGAAGTCGCTTTGTGGAGCGCTCACAGCTGAGCGAATACGAGTCTTAGTCATTTCCTTGCGTAACTTTCTTGGAACCTGCCGGCATGAGATGTGGCTGAAGGGCAAATTTAGCAGTTGAAGGACATCTTTGTCTTCTACGGGAGGGAAATGTTTGACCTCAGTGGCCATTGACGATGTTATGTACAGGAGAGGACCTCCTCAGGGGTGACAGTATCGACAGGGCTGACCTGAT
This sequence comes from Spea bombifrons, assembly GCF_027358695.1. NCBI lineage: Eukaryota > Metazoa > Chordata > Amphibia > Anura > Pelobatidae > Spea > Spea bombifrons. The sequence continues at coordinate 28,737,637 of NC_071098.1, forward strand.
ACCCCGATAACCCCATTCTGAAAATCTGCCCCTAAAACCCAGCTCTGTTCCTCCTGGACCCAGAGAAAGGGGCGCATTCCAGGGTGGGACTTGGGTAATGTTCCCAGATCTTATCATGACCATAAATGTAGTCCCTTCCTCAACTTCAGACACCTGTTTCTGACACCAGCGATCGCTTTATTATAGTATCGTAAACTGGGCAGTAAATCGCTTGCCTTTCTGGCTGTTATGACATCACGGGGAGATATTTGTTTTTAAAATATATAAAAAGGCGATTATTATTATATGGCTGAATGTCATACCTCCAAACTTCTAATCCCACCGAATCGGGACACCGTGGGGTGAAGTTTGGGAGGTAGAGTGTCACTCAAGCGGGATTGTTCCAGAATCCTGCTGTCCCGCTCCGTCCCGAAAAGCTCGGCGGGTTCAGTTCAGACTATCCTGCACAAAACAGGACAGTTGGTAGGTATGGAGAGTCGTACATACAGGCCGTGTTGCGTGCACCGAGGTCAGGCATAGCAACAGGAGGCAGAGCTTCCTCAGGACCTGGAATGTCGCATAGTCAGCATTTTGCGGCTCATTCATAAGCTGCCGGCTGTGTTTTGAGGGCCAGAGGACGGACAAGCCGAGACATGCCGGGGACGGGAGCCAAAACACCCAGCGACACACGCAAGCAGTGCGAGTTCAGACATCAAGAAGGGCTTTTTTGTTGTTGTTTTTGCTCTTTGTAATCCCAAAGCCAGAATCTCCAGGTTTTATCTTCTTACTGTGACATTAAATACACCTTAAATAAAGTCATAGTACGAAGACGGGAACTTTCAATGTGTTTGTTACTTTTAAAAACAAAAAAACAATACAATTGTGATAATATAACATTTTTAGGAAGCTGCATATCAGTTCTCGCTCTGTTATCTGATCCCCAATCTACTAAACAAACAGCTCGACTCCTTATCTTACTGCCTGCGGGGAACAATAGAATGGCTCAGTCTTAATCACCCAGCCAGACACTCTGATTAATGAAAGTCTATGGAGGGATGGACTTCATTAGCATCGCCATAAAGCATCAGCTCAGTGTCGTGTTTGAGCCGGGAAAGTCACCCAAAATATCACATGACTGACAGCAATGGCGGCTCCAGGTGTGCAGATAAAAGAAACAAAATGAGATAAAAACAGATTTTTGGCAACGTTGACCGCCATTATTGTATACAGCGCTGGGGGTTATATTACTGTATACAGCGCTGGGGGGTTATTACTGTATACAGCGCTGGGGGGTTATTACTGTATACAGCGCTGGGGGGTTATATTACTGTATACAGCGCTGGGGGTTATATTACTGTATACAGCGCTGGGGGTTATATTACTGTATACAGCACTGGGGGTTATATTACTGTATACAGCACTGGGGGTTATATTACTGTATACAGCGCTGGGGGGTTATTACTGTATACAGCGCTGGGGGTTATATTACTGTATACAGCGCTGGGGGTTATATTACTGTATACAGCGCTGAAGGTTATATTACTGTATACAGCGCTGGGGGTTATATTACTGTATACAGCGCTGGGGGTATATTACTGTATACAGCGCTGGGGGTTATATTACTGTATACAGCACTGGGGGTTATATTACTGTATACAGCGCTGGGGGGTTATTACTGTATACAGCGCTGGGGGTTATATTACTGTATACAGCGCTGGGGGTTATATTACTGTATACAGCGCTGAAGGTTATATTACTGTATGCAGCGACCAATCAGAATTAAGAAGCTTATCAAGTTGATTAGATTCTGGTTTGAAAACATTCCTCTTTGAGGCGGATGGACTGTCGGAGGAAGAGATCTAATCCAGCTTTGAATCAGTGAGATTGACTACAGATAAACAGGATTTACCCATCACGTGATTTAAAATATCGCTTAATGTTTAGTTTACAAATTGCGAGACATCACAGGAGGGAAGTTTATTTCAAACGGGGAGACATTTAAGAACCAGAGGTCATAATCTAAAACAGAGGATTACGTGTGATCTAAGGAACCACTTTACTGATATGGTAGTTGATAAGTGGAACGGCTTCCGAGCAGAAGTGGTAGAGGGTAATACTGTGAGGGTATTAAACATGCATGGGATAGACATACAGCTCCTGAATCTAAGACGAGACCAACGACTGATTAAGGTTTGAGTCTTTACAGCAGGAGAAACGGGCAGACTAGGCGGGGGGGGGGGGCGATCTACTTTTCTCTTGGGGTGGTCAACAGAACAGTCTACAGTTGTTGTGGAACTACAACTCCCATAAGGCTTAGTCAGCTAAAGGAAAGCCTTCTTAATTGTCACATTATTATTATTATTATTATTTTTATATTATTTTATCATGTTGAAATAATTTCATGATAAAATGTAATATTGGCATTTATATATAAATAAATGTAAAAAATACATTATCGGGCAGCTAAGGGTTAATAGTTAATCTTTGCTGGGAATTGCAGTCTTTGTGTGGGTTGCTTGTTTTAAAAAAAAAAAAAAAAAAAAAAAGGAGTATCTGGTTTTGTGAACACTAATCCAGATGTACGATTTAAGTAACCCCAAGCAAACATCCGTAATCACGTTTTCCTGGACAAGACAGGCATAAGTTCTAATATAATCAACAAGCTCAGACAGGATTTATTAAATCCAGGGTAATGATTATGGCGAGGAGATCCAACAAACGGATGATCGGCAGACACGGGGGCGGCGTGTGGGGAAAAAAATATTTATTTGGAGAAAAAAACATGAAAAATCCTCTTCTCTTTTCTTTTCCTCGCTCAGATTGAATCATTTTATGACGCAACGGACCAAAGTGATCTTTCCTCTTCTGAATTTTCTTCTTGCTTGTTTGGGGTCTTCAGAAAAGACTATGCCAGCAAGTCCCGGGCGGTGATAAGACTTCTTTTACACGTAACTACTCAGCTTGGACTCTAAAGAAGATCCAGAATGAAGTCTTCAGAACCATCAGATGTATCTCCAAGGTTCAAGACACGAGATCCTAATCTACCTACAGATAGTCTTTTTTTCCGACGAGATACAAGGATAGGTATGTATTGTGGTTAAGACCACAAGTCTTCGGGACTGGCCATTACTTTTGCAGGTTGGTCGAAGTTGACTAAAAGGGTTATGATGGACAATATTTAATTGACCTTATTGTGTTCTGGGACCACCAGCAACTCCTAACCCAGGTCTAAACCACCAATGACTAGACAAGGGTCCAGAAACCTTGGCCTGTTTAATGCCCTCGAGACCTGTTGTCCAACGCTCTGCAATAAGCTCTGATGGTTACTTCTCTACCGTTGACTTCTTCGGTTGCATTAAAGATTGTACATTACTTCTTTTTTGTTGAATTTTAAATAAAATCATCCAAATTGTTGTTTGTGTCCAGTGTCCTGGTTTTCAAATTCCTGCTATTTACAGAAGATGTTGTGATGGTATCTTCCATTGATGGAACTCTAGCAGGTCTTAATAAAATCTAGAAGCACCCACCGAGAACATACGCACACAGTCATAAAGACGCATGATCTCTGCAATGGATACAGAAGATGTATTCTCAGACATACAATGCCAGACAACTGTGGCCAAGCGAAGACCTCCTTGGTCAGGTCTACAGGTTAAATTGTTTCTGATAAAGGCCGGTGATTCTTCTAGACTATCGGAGTAATGATTTTATGATCCAAGTACGGGCTAAGGAGTTCTGTTGCTGTCGGTGACAGAAGGATGAGTCTGCCTATGTGTTCATAAAAAGCGTAAACCTCCCACCCATACCAAAAATAGTAGGGATTCAATTTGTCAGAGTAATATTTTTTATGGAATACATAATTTGATCCAAAATACAAAACGGAGAAGGAGAAGACCCGAGGACTCCTGGAATGTAACATCAAGATGCGAACTCCCTGATGCTTTGATTCCTTCAAGGTTTCTTAATAGGTTGACCCAGGGCCTACATTGAAATCAACTTCAGAAACGTTCTTTCTCGAGCTGGTGGAGGAACCCATGACGGAATCTTAAGTTGTCCACAATATGCTGAGTCAGTTTGTGAGATTTTAAAGTTGGCAGAGAGCGTAGGAAGCATGTTACTGCAGGTCCAGATTGGAGATAAAAGGACTCAATGTAAACATGTAGAGTCATGGGATGGGAATAAGAGCTTTAGTCTTTCGACGGTATTCCATCTTCTAGGGAAGATGTCCAAGACTCAGATGGGTGGCCTGTCCCCACAGTGACCGTTCCTACAGCAGGGCTATCAAACATTGTTCTTGAGGGCGGAATAATCAGGTATGTAGCCCTTTTGAACTAAATTGGATAAAATCTTCAAAATTAAATAAAAAAAAAATCTATGTCCTTCAATTATTTTTGCTCTTCATAAGACAAATAGCTTTTGAGATGAGATACCAGAAAGGGAAGGGTCCGTCAACAATGAGACACCTTAAAACCAAGGTGTGATAATTTCCTTTAAACCCGAGTTTAGTTTAAAAGACAACAAACAATGGTTGGCAGTATTTTGTTTCTTGTTAGGTACGAAAGGCTCTCATTAGAGAGATGGGCTGGTCGAGCAAGAGACAGCATCCAGAACCTCAGCAATTATCCTCCGACATTCACCTGTCAAATTGTTAATTACTATTTACAAAAAAGATAACACGAGCAGAACACGTGAGACAGAGGTCATACGGTACATCACAGTGTTGTGTTTCTCCCATGTATGATACACCGATCAGCCATAACATTATGGCCACCTGCCTAATATTCTGTAGGTCCCCCTTTCCCGCCAAAACAGCCCTGACCCGTCGAGGCATGGACTCCGCTAGACCTCTGAAGCTGTGCTGTGGGATCCGGCGCCGAGATGTTACCAGCAGATCCTTTAAGTCCTGTAAGCTGCAAGGTGCGGCAACGTGATTCATCAGACCAGGTGACCTTCTTCCATTGCTCCTTGCTCCAGTTCTTATGCTCACGGCACTTTTGGCAGTTGGCGGTGGTCAGCATGGGCACCCTCACTGGACTGCGGCTACCAAGCCCCATACCCAACTAACTGCGATGCTCTGCGTGCTCTGACTCCTTTCTATCAGAACCAGCAGTAACTTTTTCAGCAGCTCGTCTGTTGGATTTGCCCGCACCGGCAGCATTCACCCCCACGTGCATCAATGAGCCTCAGCCGCCCCTGACCCTGTCTCCGGTCACCGCTTTTTCCTTCCTGGGATCACTTTTGATAGATACAGATTTCTGATCCATTTCATGTTATTTTAACGGACAAAACCTGCTTCTCTTTCAAAAACAAGGGCATTTATGAGTGACCCCAAACGTTTGAGGTGTGGATGTGTGTGTATATGTACAGACACACACAATACAATAGAACGGACTCAAGGAGTAGCGTCCACAATTCAGTTTAAGCAGGAGCTACATAAAAGTTATTTACAGGTATCGATAGTCCGAAGAACCCCAAACCCTTCAGATCTTGCCGGGGGGGGGGGGGGGATAATTCTTCTGATTAACCGGGTGTAACAAGGGATTCTCCAGGACGACAGAGTCGTCTAACACCAATCTCAGAATCTCCGCAACATCTTGCCTCTTAGCTGGTAAAGAATCCCATACCGCCCCCTGCTGGCAGGACTAATGACCTGCAGGCTATTCTTCATCATGCATTACGTTTCCATTACATAGAAACTGGCAGATCGGCCTCATTCCGTCCCATCTAGTCCGCCCGTTTTTCCTGCTGTAAAGACTCAAATCTTAATCAGTCCTCGGTCTCAGATTCAGGAGCCACATGCCTATCCCACTGGTGTTTAAATTCTCTCACTATATTAACCTTTACCACTTCTGCTGGGAGGCTGCTCCACTTATCTACCACTATTCTGCAAAGTATCATAATCGTTTTTATAATTATTTGCTTGTCCCCTGCAATAAGCAGACAAATAATTACGCTCTTCAAAACAAATTTATTGTACGAAGTGGGTACAGTCATTGCTTTACGGGAAAAAAGGCAAGCACATTTCAGGCCTTTACTTCGGCCATCTGTATTAAAGTCAATGGTGCGACGCGGCTCAAATTAACTTTTCAAGAAATGAGCTGTTTACTCGCAAGCGGAAAAGTGAATGTCATAAAACATCAGCGGTATATAAAGTCCACGGTGGAACGCGTTAGGCGCCATTTTTCCCGATCTTGTCAGTTGTAATACAATAGTAAAAAAACTCATTCTGACACACGATCCGTCGATTGTGGATATTTCTTAACAATATTCTCAAACGTAAAGAGATCTGTAACCCAGGGGCGCAGCTAGAAACCACGGGTCCCCAACTTCATCAAGCAACATGTCCCGCAGGGCCAGCTTTCCCCCCAAACAGCTTGTCTATGCCATTTTGTCCCCAAACAGCTTGCCTGCGCTATCACTGTTCCCAACTAGCTTGTCTTTGACATCTTATTCCCCCAAACAGCTTGCCTGTGCCATCACTGTGCCCAACTAGCCTGTCTTTGCCATCTTTTTTTCCCCCCAAACAGCCTGCCTGTACCACTTCCTCCATGCTGTGTGCGGACTGATCCAGCATGCAGGAAGTGGATATGATGTCACTTCCTGTATGCTGGATCAGTCAGACGCAGCGTGCAGGATGAGTGCATGAGAGATTGTTACTAGATGTGGCTATTACCCTCCCCTAGAAGAGTTAAAGGGGCAGACAAATGGTCGCCAGGCCCCTTCCTTCAATCCTGCCCCTGCTGTCACCTACATAAGCCTTAACTTCACTGAATTAATTAATTTTTTTTTTCCAATTATTGTAATTATTTTGGAAATTGATTTAAAAGTACATGAATCCTCTGCATGACGCTCACAAAAAACAAAGAACCAATCAAAGCGGAGGAAAGGAAGTAAACATGTGGCATCAACTTCCTCTCTTTCCCCCGCCCACTTTACAAAAGCCTGTCTCAACCAATCAACAGCATCCAGCAACTTAACAAGAGGGGAGGAGCAAACGGACCTGCGAGAGTTATTGAAGCTGAGAGATCCTCTTTAACGTTCAGAAAACGGAATGAAATTGCTTAAAATCTACAAAATTGTGTCCTCGCTATTTAGATATTTTGACACTAGAAGCTACACGAAAATTTGCTTTTTTTCCCCACAGATAAATCACATTTTATAGACAAGAATTTTATTTATGGCACTAGAAATACACAAATTACTCGCAGATTTATTCCCCAGCCTGCGCAAGAAATGTTTCCCGCGTAATTGCACTTTTTATTTATTTATATACCCCGTAAAGAAGGAGGAAAAAAAAAAAAGCGGTGCTGTCGTCACCGGTAAATATCTCTTTCTAAACTCAGGTTTTTGCATTAATTCGGAGAGTCCGTTTGACTCCAAAAACATCAAATTTCATTTATTTTATTTGCAATAAGAATCAAAGTAAATATTCAAAGTTTTTTTTTTTTTAAAGTTATTTTCAACGTAATTCCGGATTTTGTGCGCTTGCAGACCATCTCGATGGCTCCAGATGCATTGGGAAGTCACCTGCCTATGGTTCAAAACATAATTACAGGGGAAGTCCTGACTCTGAATACAGGTACCGTACCGTGCAAAAGTTTGGGGTCACTTGTTTTGGAAAGAAAAGCAAATCTTGTCCATTAAAATAACATGAAATGGATCAGAAATCCAGCACAGATGGGGTTAATGCTGTAAATGACTACTGTAGCTGGGAACAGCTAGGAATCTCTTCCTAGGAGTACAGAGACCCTTTATCACTCCCATCACTCCTGTGTTCCAATGGCCCTTTATCACTCCCATCACACCCGTGTTCCAATGGCCCTTTATCACTCCCATCACACCCGTGTTCCAATGGCCCTTTATCACTCCCATCACTCCTGTGTTCCAATGGCCCTTTATCACTCCCATCACACCCGTGTTCCAATGGCCATCACTCTCATCACTCCTGTGTTCCAACATCCTGTTCGCTGATCCAAGTTTAAAAGGCTAATTGATTGTTAGAAACCCTTTTATAATTATGTTGCGGCCAGAAATGTCCTTTTCCATAAACTTTTGAACGGTAGGGTACAGCAGTCATTCGTTTTTCAAGATGGCCGCATTACACAGCGGATCACGTCATCCCGACCTACGACTACAAGAGGGAGTATTTACAGAGGTTTAAATACAAAAAATATGTATAACGAGACAGCGTGGATCAGAGCATGGGGTGTAGCAAAGCCCTTGTGTTCGGTCAATAGACTTGGACATCAGTAGACCGTACAGGTCAAAGACCAAAAGATTAAAGGACGTTTAAGGTCATCACAACTAACGATCTAAACAGCATGATAAAAATCAGCGAGGGTTTCTCACGCACCTATTAGGTCGTTTGCTATTTAACGTCATTTACCACCAACGCACTTCACAAAATAAAAAGGATAGATTATTCCAAAAAGAAAGTTATCACGCTCCGGGAAGTTAGAGGTGGCCAAAAAAAAAAAAACGTATTAACCTCCATCTTTGAATTCCTGGAACCCGACAACTTTTGCTTTCCGTATAATCTAAATCGAAGCTAAACATTGGAGGCCACTGCGGAAGCCGATAATTGGGCTATTCACGACCAGAGCAGCGCAACGAGAGAGAAAAGAGGAAAACAAAACGTAAGCAGCACCTTAAAGCAGGATTACGGCTGGCCGCTCCTGCCGCGTTCACATTTACACGAGTCAGAATGAGGACTTTATTATGCTGGCAGCAAACCCTTACCCCATACGATTTATAGCGGGTCAGTAATTATACAGCGCCAGCCTCATAGGAGCAAAGTATTTAGAAGAACCCCCAAACTAGTGATTTAAGGTGACACTTAAGGGGTAGTAGAGACAGGCAGAGCATCACCCAGATATTAAAAGTTGATAATTGTAAGCAGTCCTTAGCACTGCTGGTTAACGCCTAGTGGTTCCTCGTTACTGTATTTAGTTGACATTACCCAGCATCCCCTGCTTTGGGTAGAAAATGCACTTTTTAAATCCAATAAGCATTCAAGGGCAATATTGCTTTTCCATTAAAAAAAGAATATCCACAAGATTGTATTGGGGGTTCAACAGGTAATTGGCTATTTTTTGGAAGCTGGCATGTCTGATGAGATGCTGAACACCAAATGCTTGTGTTGGTCAGCAGCGCCACCTTAAAAAAAAAAAAAAAAAAAAGATGTCCCAAAGTGGCATTTAAGGTGGCACGCAGCTTGATTCTCAATGCAAAGGGTGAAACGGCGAGGGTTATACCTGGAGAACGGATGTAGAGGTTCCCAAGAGAGATGTTATCGAGAAATCCCAAGTAAAAAAAAAAAGAGAAAAAACAGCCAATCAGAAGTGTTCTAAGCACAAGAGCTCACATAGGGCAGCCACTCAAGAAAATTCAACCCCCCCATTGAAGTATTGCTGTTCAGGTAACGGTCCGCTTAAGGATCCCCCATAAAGAAGAAATAGAGGGAATCTCCTTTGATAAGAATAAAAGCGCCGCACAAAAATACAGATTCCTCTTTTATTGAGGTGGCATAAAAAAAAAAAAAAAATTTGGGTATGAAATTATACATAATCATTGGAAAAAAAAAATAGTCAAAACACTGACAATTTGGGGGGAAAAAAATTAAAATTGGACGCAATAAAAATGTATTTCTTTATTTTTTTAAACCATATTCGAACGGGAACCGGTCGCCCTTCCAAGTATCGGCGGGCGGCTGGGATACGATTGAGCTTTATCTGCTGATTGAGACCAGAGGGCGTTCATTAGTGTTGAAGCCAGTGTGCAACAGGGCTGCGCGGGTTAATACTTCCGGTAGTTTACTTGGAAGTCGCCAGTGTTCAGTCGAGGGCGAGGAAGGTCCCCGAAGGGTTGGGTGGTGTCGTGAGCAAGGGCGCGCATGCTGGCAGCGATTCTTTCCAGGTCGGGAGAAGGAAGCTGGGTAGACGAGAAGAAAGTCAGCTGAATAAGCGCAAGTTATGATATAAGCACTAGGCACGGTCAGACCAATCACAGGAGCCATGCTGACCAATAGCCAGTTCCTTACATCACATGACACCACTCCAGAATTAAACAACGGGGAGGAATAATCATGCAGATCCTGAGAAAACAAGTTAGATGGCTGCTTCAATGGACAAACAAGGTGGGCATCTAATATCACATGTTCAAACCTCTAATATATAGGAGATACTTAAACATGGAAATAGCTAGTGTGATGACAAGGGGGGCATCAGCGCCATGGCAGACACCAATGCATTTTACTTGGAGATAAGCAGACTGTAGATCTAAAGATTAAATCCATAGGGAACACAAGATAGGGGATTCTAAGACCCTATACTACGAGAAGAAAGGCCGTGTTGAGGAGATGGATAGGAGCTGTGATCATTAGCATTGAGGAGCTTAACTGCCCCACCACCAGAATACCCACCCTGCCCGTATCTTCATCCGAAGACTTATTGCTCTGCCTTTTGTCCTTGAACCCCCAGACAGGCACGGTGACCGGGAGAGACTTGGCATATTGCTGAATGTTGCGTTGCAGAGGCAACTGCCCCGGGACATCCTCAGTCAGGCTCCCATCTGTAACATAAGGGGGGCAGAAGTTTCCAGACCAGCCAACGGCGCATGTACTTAAACCATTTTTTAGAGTTCACATCGAGGGGGTAATAATCCCATCGGGCAGCGCCGTCTGCTTTAGAGAAGGGCAGACTTTGAAGCTAGTAGACACCAGAAGGGGATACAATAAATACATTTATAAGACCGGCTTCTAAACGCCATGGTTTTAAATGGTTAATGTAAATGAAACAAAGGACAACAGAGCAAAGTTCTGTAGTTGTCAGTAGGGGGTCAGATCTGCAGAAGAACCTTGAGAAGATCACAAAGTGCCCCCTCCCCGGCTCATTTAACCACGCTTACCGTCGGTGCTCTCTTCAGGGTCCGATTCAAAGAAGGGTTCACAATCCTGGCTGTTGGAATCCTCATCCATTACAAACAGTCCTGTAAGCAAGAGAGTTTAGTCTCAGTATAACTGGAGAGATAGACGCTGTATAGTGATAACGCGATTCCTACAGAGCCATCTAGAGAAATATTGCGCAAGTGGCAGTGGACATGGGGAGGAAAAGACACTTCACTTAGTCCCTTGTCTTACGCCTACCCCATGCATGTTCTACCGTTGACTTAACACTAAATGCGGCAGAACACAGCGGCTCAGCTAAGCTTGTCGTTGACACAGAAGATTCGCACTACAAATCTGCAGCAATACCTACATTTAAGAGCCACGATCAATCCAAGCAAAGAGGTTCTGTATTAAGTGGACTGGAATTAAAAGGAGTTCACTTCACTCAATCCTTGATTGTCCTCGCTCTAGAGGCTCATGCAACCAATAGTTTTTGGCGAGCCAAGCTGGCATCTCAGTAGGGAGCGCATAGCACAGCTCGGCGCATTTCACCCGCCGCTGACTTTGACGGGGAAAAGCATTTCTACAGCTGATCATGGCAGGAGTTCTATCAAGAAACCCAGCAGCTCCCATGCTACTGAAAAGTTACCCATGCAATCCTAAAATCAGGCCACTAATCACAGGATTAAGATGTACTAAACTAATTAACCCCCCATTAAGAGTTATATATTATATTCTGCAACAGGGAGGGCAAGGGCTGCCTTAGTGCCAACCACTCTTATATCTAGATGAAGGTGGCACTCGTAACACCATCGGCCGGTCGCCCTCAGGAAGCCTTACATTCAACGGGAGACACAATGAGCGCTTGGTCAACCACAGCAAGCAAGACCTTCATGAACATGAAGAAGCAGGTTAGTTTAGCAGCCAGAACTTATTAGATGAGTGGTTTGTGCGCTGGTCAAGAAACACGCAACCCCAGTGCCATCGCATTACAAAAGGTCCTCCACACCAAGCTTTACAGCCCTCACCTGCTGAGTCACTGGCCGCATGTTCAGATGCCCTCTGGAGGTGGCCTTGCTGATTGTAGTCCTCGTCAACCTTTCCTTCTAACTTTGTCATTTGGTCAGGCATTTGGTTCTGGGGAATGGGCTTAGCAAAGTCATTGTCTTCCACCGAGAGGAAGTCCTCTTTACCGTAGATGGAGGGGTAGCTCTTTGAGTAAGAGTTCTGCTTGCCCGATGAGGTTTCCTTGTTGCCTTTGTAAATAGGTATTGGGCTGGTGAATACAGTGGTTTTGTGTACTACAGCAATGTCATCAAGGTATCGTTGGGTGGCCTCTAGGAGAACCCCGCTGCCATGGATAGTGTAGGCGAAGGAGGACACCAACTTGGGCTTGTAGGCAGTGATAAGCACAATGTCGTTTCCGGTTTGTCTGCGGTAATGCTCTGCGGCGCGGATCAGAACTTCCCAGGCATCTTTGTGATTGTCAGTCATGTCTGTCATGGTGATAAGATGTTTTGTACCCTGTGTAGAAGACAAAAAGGATTAAGCATTTGGCGTTGGTTCAGAACAAGCTACTGAAATCCAAACTGGAGGTTTTGACGAAAGCATGATCCACGTTTTCAGTATAGATTCAAAGGGAAAGCCCATAGAAGATATTTCTTTGAGCATATACCCCGACACTGTATGCAGCAATATTGGTCGGTGACAAAAACCTGGTTCCCACCGTGTCTGGAGGCCGCCATTGTTTCCGATCATGTGATTTTTTTGGGTGACTTTCCCGGCTCAAACGCCGCACTGAGCCGACACTTTAAAATCGGCACCAAATAGTTTATGGAGCGTCACTGATCTGGACGTCGGATCTCAAGACGACACCTTTGCAGGTAAGAATTTCAGTTATATGGAGGTTTTTGGTGTATGCGTTACTTTTAACCTTCTTTTTTTTTTCTATATAGTGTGCCAATTATTACTTTTTAGCGGATACCAAAATAGATACGTTTCATGTATTCAAAGGAAGACATTAAACATCACGGCATCCCCCCCCTGCAGATGGAAGGTGAACGCTTTGCATGTTTCTGGCAGGGGCCGGTTTGGGCCAGATGCTAACAATAGATAGAGTTACAGAAGCACAACGCACCCTCTACTAGTGTTGAAAGACATATGCAGCTTTATACAGATCTGAAGTGTGGCAGGGGTAGAAAAACAGGCTGTTTAGGTCGCACTGCGGGGCAGTTTAAAGGGACCCCATCTACATTACCCAAAAGCAACAGTACAGGCCCCTCTCACAACCGAACGCGGCATGCTGTAAAGACCCCAACCTTAATCAGTCATTAGTCTCGTCTTAGATTCAGGAGCCATATGCCTATCCTGTACATGTTTAAGTTCACCGCAGGACTGCGGGCGTAAGATCCGACACCGTCCTACACTTTCGTAACACAAGGATCATCTGGCCCCCTTTTTGTTATAAAATCCTACGTCAACGTAGCTGGAATTTTATATACAATTCAGTGCCTAGATAACTAGATAAAGCACTATATAGGTGAATTTATCCTGACGTTAATTCAAATATTAATAAAAAAAATAAAATAAAATACAGGACTTTAGGCGCCGTGCAGAAGACGCACAAAGCAGCTTTGTTGGTCTTACCAACGCCATTATCACCACATATCGTCAAGGGGCCAATCGCAACATGCAGCGCCCGCAAGAAGGGACCCGATATCAGAGTTTTGTAGGCGAAATTTAAATAATCTGTTTAACCATACATTATACAGGGTCAGTTCAAGCCTTTCAGCTAATAGCTTGAACTAACTGTATAGGCTTAATTCAGTAAGGGATATCTTGTGGCATTGGTTTGTTAATACGAGACAAGTAATAGTCACCCAAGACAGTAAAACACAAAGCCTGGGAACTTTTGGGGCCCCTGACTTTTCTTAAATTCTACGTTTAAAAGACCAACAAGAAAAAAACAGAATTTGCACAGCTAGACAGTGACAATCGAGCACCGATTCACGTAAACAACACTAGACCCCCAAAGGAAGGGGAGGGGGCAACCATAAAAAAAAACACTTGACAAGGGGCCCCAAACGATGCACCAGGAGCCCAGTACTACAGGCACATTATATTAGAAAGAAAAAAAGAAAGTGCACAGACCCAGAGAGAATACACAAGTTACCTGCAGCCCTGCACACTCCGGAACCCCCAGGGTCGCACAGCTACTGACGTCACCACCGACCTCTCACACCCCCTCCCACCCACTTCAATTTAATAACCCTGGGCCCTCCTCCTTTCCCAATCCCACCACCCACAGGCTCGGCACTGACTTACCCCTGATTGAACACACCGGAGAGGGAGTACTTTAGACCGAATTCAACTGCGAAAGCGCAAGTCCGACCTATTTTCCCTTCATTTCCAATTTTTGCCCTTCTTAAAAATGGCGCCGCCCGCTCTGCTCATAGGAAGCAGTACCTTACACTCTTAATTAAAATGCAGGCGATGCTGGCCATTCAATGGCGATACAATTATTTAAAATTAGAAAACGCTCTAAAGTATTGACAGACTGGGGCAAAACATTAATTTGAAAGTGATAGTGTGGGGGGAAAACACTTTGCCAATAAGAAAGAGGTCTTCCTGGGGGAGGTTCTTCATTATCCCCACCCACAGCATGATCACATTTGTTTATTTGATACTCCACATCTCCTGTGCACAGTGAGCCAGTCCCAATGGTGGCTCTTTGTTGTATTTGTTAATTTGTACTCCATCAAACAGTTAAATTAACTGTGCGCAGGGGGTCCACTCCTGTTGATTGATGCTCATGAGCCATTACGGTGTGATTTAGCTTAAAAAGCCAAAGATGTCACGTTTCATCAATGAAGATGGTGATAGTGGTCCCCAGTCTTCTTCTTCTGGGGTCACACTCCCCAAAGAGATATGCAGCCCCTTGCTTCCCTCCCTGGTAAAACCAAGGGCAGACTGGATCTTCTTGGTCCACCAAGGATGAGGGGAGCTACGGAAGCCTTCAGGGACTCACCACTGACAAGCCATAGGTCAGGCCAACGTGAAACAGCAAAGAAAGTGCAGAGGAGCAGTCCATGTGCCTCTGGATCTCTTGTCACCCTGACCAAAGTACGTGTTAGGGTGTACGGCTCGCCCAAAACAACAGGTGGACCTAGCCTGACGGCTCCATAAAGACCTCCCTGTGTCCTCAGCCTTAAGGCCAGAAGACCAAGCGTTCCTTGTCTTGTAGGTACTACTTGATCTTAGCCGAAAGGCTGAGAAGCTCACGTGCTATTATGATTAGGTTCTAAAAGTTTCCAAAAGTTCTGAAAAACATTGTAGGGAGCAAAGTGGCTAAAGGAACCCATAGGGATGTCTAAAGGACCCAGACTCAGCTCCCCTTGACCTTGGCAAAGCATGGATGTGGGTCCTTGCTACTCTCGAGGTCTCGAAAACTTTAGTGGGTTTGCATTTTTTTCTACATTTGCCCAATAAGAGGTTCTCGGCTTGGACTTGACCAAAAAGGATTGTCCTCACCATCAGAAGGCAAATTAAAATGGTGTAAAATCTGCTTCCTGGTTTTATTATATCGATGATGACTTTGAAGGTGACTTTTAGGGCTGTAGAACCCTTCGATACCCTCATACCCAGCAAACATTCTGACCTCCTAGAATAGAGGGCCATCGGGGAGGAAAAAGGGGCACATGGGTGGGTCCTTGAGAGAGACTCTTGTCACGTAGGTAATCACTGTATGGCACTGGCTAAAGCTTATGGGCCAGTGGTCTAAACCATGAACTCGTACAGACCATGGACATGATTCCTTTATCATACCAGACATCGCCATGTTATATGACGGCGTTTGACGTTTGGTGCGGATATCAACTATAACATGCTGGGGGCAAAAGCACCAGCTGGGAGTGTTATATATGATCACCGCGGGGAGAACAGGAAGGAGTCGGCTCCAGACTGTGTGACCCCAAGAATCTGCCCCTTCACCCTGAGACTGGGGCAAAAACCCTGATGCTCTGGGTTAAACCCTAAGAGTTCCTGGTTATACATTATAGCATAAATTATTTTTGGGGAAATTAATACCCTTTTTAAGGTGAAAACTGGTCATTTTGTAATCGTTGGACGTGCTTTTATTTTTTATTATTAAAAGTCACCCACATGCTCTTCATGGCCTGGAATTTTTCTCTATTTCAATGCGTTTTATTTTTCTCACCTTAATATCTGTATCTGCACTTTGACGTCACCCATTAAACCATCCACGTCTTGGCAGGGAGCGAAGAGCTTGAAAGGGGCGTGCCTGTCGCCGTGACAACAGGCTTTGTGCGGCTCGCAGGATCTGTCACTGGGCCGGAAGTGACGTCGGAAACGCGGAAGTTTTGGAGGTGCTTGGCCATGGAGTCTTATCATCAGAAGGTGAGTTGCGTATTAGCGCTAATATTAGCGCCGGATGCGACAGCGGGCACTGAACAGCGCTGGCGCGGCGGTTTAGGCCAATTTAGCGCTCTGTTAACGCTGAAAAAGGAGCTTATACGCAGTATGTCAGGCCTCAGGGTGTCAGCAGAGGGCGCTGAGGAGGCCGTCAACCTAAATGTTTATCTGCCATAATAATATCAGCTGATGAGTGGTC
The DNA here is from genome assembly GCF_027358695.1 of Spea bombifrons. NCBI lineage: Eukaryota > Metazoa > Chordata > Amphibia > Anura > Pelobatidae > Spea > Spea bombifrons. Next base: position 28,754,130 of record NC_071098.1, read on the forward strand.
TTGTGACCCTTTTCCCTCTGCTTTCTTTTCATTATGTGGCCATATAGATAGATATACGTTTACTGCCTGTTTACATTTAGGAGGACGCTGACCTACTTCACATGCATTGTATACATATATACATATATGATGTCACTCGTATGATGAGTATTTAAAATTATTTTAGCACATTTACTGTTATACATGTGGCGTCTTTCTTCACATAAACAAACCCAGAACCGACGTAAAACATGGCCGCCCCCTCTAAGGTGTGGGGAGTAGGGTCCTTTGCATAGAAACAAAGAACCTGTGGGGAGTTCGGCCCCCGTCTAGTCTGCCTGGCTCTCCTGCTGTAAAAACTCAAACCTTAATTAGTCGTTGGTCTCGTCTTAGATTCAGGAGCCGTATGCCTATCCCATGCATGTTTAATACCCTCACTGCATTACCCTCTACCACTTCTGCCAGGAGGCTCTTCCATTCGTCGAAGCATCTGACCCTTTAGATTATGACCTCTTGTGTTCCGTTTAGGTGTCATCCATATGCATGACTCCTCACTTTACGGCATCCCGAAACCTGTTAGGACAGTAGAAATTTAAAAATAATGTCATCTAACCTGCTTTTGGGAACTTGCCGGTTTATCCAGCATATCGATGGTTAAACAGCAGATGTTGATTAGTCACTAGACTAGGTGGCAGGGAGAAACTATGGAATGACCTCACGGCGATCACATGATCTCACCGGGGTGTTAGTGTGTGTAGTTGGTGCAGTTTCACGCCTTGAACCCCATTCTCGTCTTTTATATCCACCCTGCAAATAATTTCCTGTGGACGGTCTCACCTTGTAGTATTAGTTATTAAAGTAAATATAATCAGGTCATTTCCCCGGGTTCAAGGTACGTTCTAGTAATTAAGAGAACATGTTACATCATACTTCCCAGATGCCCCTATCATGTATGATGTCTCAGTAAAGCCACACCCTTAGCCACACCCACTTTTTAAAACCATTTTAAATTATATATATATATATATATATTATATAAAACTTGTATGATTTCATAATGAACGCATCGCATGAGGCAAAATATTTAATAACTAATTATTTCAATTACAGGTTTTGTGGAGCATTTAGGCAAATCAGTGTAAGATATTCACTGTGCATTTATATACACTACGGTTTAACAGTTTAGGGTCACAGAAAAAGTAAATTTTGTCCATTCAAGTAAGATAAAATGGATCAGAAATCCAGCGCAGACGGGGTTAATGTTTTAAACGACTATTGTAGCTAAAAAAAATGCCTGATTTTTAATGGAATCTCTTCATAGACGTACAGAGGCCCTTTATCACTCCCATCACTCCTGTGTTCCAATGGCCCTTTATCACTCCCATCACGCCTGTGTTCCAATGGCCCTTTATCACTCCCATCACTCCTGTGTTCCAATGGCCCTTTATCACTCCCATCACTCCTGTGTTCCAATGGCCCTTTATCACTCCGATCACTCCTGTGTTCCAATGGGTCTTTATCACTCTCATCACTCCTGTTCACTCTCATCACTCCTGTGTTCCAATGGCCCTTTATCACTCCCATCACTCCTGTGTTCCAATGGCCCTTTATCACTCCCATCACTCCTGTGTTCCAATGGCCCTTTATCACTCCCATCACTCCTGTGTTCCAATGGCCCTTTATCACTCTCATCACTCCTGTGTTCCAATGGCCCTTTATCACTCCCATCACTCCTGTTCACTCTCATCACTCTTGTGTTCCAATGGCGCGTTGTGTTCGCTGATCCAAGTTTAAAAAGCTAATTGATCGTTAGAAACCCTTTTTGAATTATGTTGCAAACAACAAAATGACCCCAAACTTTTTTAAGGCAATGTAGAATAATTCATATTATCTTTTATTTATTTAGCGCCTACAGCACAGTCTGCTTGTGCTTTATGATAAGTGCCTGAAGTCGTCACGTTATTGCTGCAGATCGGTTTGCCGATTATACTTTTGTGTCTGTCTGTCCCGGTTTAATGAATATAATATGACCTCATTTTATTTCCTGTGGGATTTTCAGGTGGTGTTTGAGAAACATGGCGTCTTTCTTCATACCAGCACCAAGCGGCAAAATGACCACGATTCCATGATCTCCGGGGTCCTCCAAGTCATTGAAAAAGTAACTAAAAATTATATATATATATATATAGCTCTATGTTTAGCTCTATTTGCTCATAATAAGTGAATACCAGAGGCTGCATTGACGTTCATATAGTCTCTAACGGCAGATAATCTGTCCATTTGTTCCTGCTTGTCTTATATTCACGATATCCCTATGCTTATTCCATGCATGTTTAAATTCCCACACTGTATCACTTCTACTGCAAGGCCGTTCAATGTATCCACTACCCTCTCAATGAAGTAAAGGCGTCCTTACATTACTTTGAGGGGTAGGTTCTATGTCATACAGGCAGCTGGTTTTGCCACCTAGTTGATCCCAACTGCCCCTGAAATTTAAACTCCTAATGTTAACTCAGATTTGAGTGAATGTCTCTTAATGGGCCGGTATTCTCCTTTTGGCCAAACTTCTTAGTGTCTTGCCTTTTTCCTCCCCATTAGACAGCAGATGTGATCATCCAGTGGGTCCCTGTGGATGAGGAGGGAGAATCGGCACAGATTCACTACTGCAGGAAGGTGAGTGGAAATGATCATTTCAGCCATTACTGGGAAAATTCTTTAGAAGTGAAGTGTGATGTCACTGACTTCTTATAGCTGTAAGTATCGGAACTTCTCTCTTAATGATGGTCTCTCAGTCATTTGTGTCTTATCATCAAAGCAACCAATAGAAAGGTCCAACCAGCAGTCTATTGGTTGCTATCGTGATAAGATCCAAGATGTCCCCAACCAGCCGAAGGAGAAGTTGCCAAATTCAGTTGGGCGGTTTACCGAACCCCTGGAACTACAGCCTATGTGATAATATGCCACTGCCTATAACTTCAGGAAGTTATCCGGATTCCCTTCTGCTCCTCAGGAATCTCCAGGCAGCCCCTCGTGCCGAGCAGAAGAAGATCTCTTTGATCCAGGCTATGAGCCGGACTGGGCTGTTATCAGCACTGTGGGAACCAAGCTTCGACCCCAGGATGACCCGTCTGGTAAGATTGGACGCGAGGTCCTACTACTGGGCAGAGCCATGCTGAGTTTGACCAAGCGTCCCTGGCACGTTAAGGCCAACTCCTGCCAAATCACATACCCTTAAATGCCAGACACCTATACTCTAGCAGGGGTTAGCCATGTTCATCCAGCAGGCAGAAGCACATTGTGTGTCGGCAAGTATGTGGTCCTACTGGTCTTCTAGATGACCGGTGCAGGCCTGACACCGGGGTAAAAGATTGTGTTTACTAAATGACACAAAGACTCAGACTTTTCTTTTCTCCTGTTCCCTCCTACAGCCCAGAAGTCCGGTAATCGGTTCAAGTGGGCCTTCTCGCTGAGTCTCTCAGAACTGAAGTCCATCCGGAAAAGCAAGGCCGGCTTGAGCTGGTCCTACCTCATATTCATCACCAAGGAAGGGGTGTCTTTCCAGGCGCTGCATTTCCATCAAGGCGGCACGAAGGCTCTTCTCAAAGTCTTACAGAAATACGTCATCCTGGCAACGTGAGTACCAAATCCGCACGTTAGGACGAGCTGCGAGACGTTCTGAGGTTAGCAGCCAACACCTCCCATCCCCTAACGCTCATCAGCATGCGCTTCCCTCTTGTTCTAACACTTCTCCTCCTTTCAACTAAACTTCGCTCCTGTGAGATTTCAGTCAATGGAAAATGCAGACCCCGTCAGAATTCGGAATTTTGATAACGTTGACAGTGTTTTCATCCGGATTCTCGTCTTGTAAGCATGTCCGTCGGCGCTATAATGGAAAAGACGCTACGTTTTAAAAGGCCTTCCCGCTTAAAAGAATTATTGAGCGGTCCGATCTGTTTTAGTATTTATTATTTATGGGGTTCATCCTGCCCTAATTACGCAATGCTGCAGTCCCACTTAGACTCTAGTAATATATGTTTACTTACAAATCGATGAGTTGCTGACCGACGCAGAATCGCGTCCGACAAATGCACTAATAGGAAGCATTGTTGAGATATTTGGATTTTAAAGGATCCTTTTAAAGTAAAGACGTAACACAGGGGGAAAAATATTTTTTTTTTCTAATAACTATTTTTTTCATACTAATTGAGAATAATTTTTTATTATACGCACCCACCTTTAAATATAAGTTCATTTCTTTATGAAACTGGCAGGATCCACTGCTGATATTAAATGGACGGCATATAAAAAAAAATAACAAAAATTATAATCTATTTATTAATTATTATTATAATCAGTATTATTATTATAATTAGATAAAAATATGCCATGTAAACTTAAATATTAGCAAATTGTGACTTTTTTATGCACACAATGTATTTTCTCTTGCATATTCGTAAGATCGCTTTATTTTGCTTACCGTCAGCGCTTACCAAAGGGAAACAATTTATAGTTTGACATTGGCACAGACAGGGCTTACTGCGTTATCGCAGAACGGAACCCGTAATTGCTGAACGTGACAGCATTTGGTTTAATTTGGGTTCGCAAGGACAAATGGGAAGATTTCAAGTGCGCAGTGCGTGCGCAGTGCGTGCGCAGCTCCGCCGTGCCAGGAATGAGTGGCTTTCCCATCCGCTTTATCCCTATTTTTGGTACGGTCGCATTTCGCGCTCATCGTATAGATTAACCCAACCTTTCACGATATTAAATCTGATAAAATGGCTTTCAATGCAATATCTTTTGGGCTCTCAGAAAATGACGGAAATCCTTTATTTTATTTGATTTTGTGTAAATATCTACATTTTGTTCCCTCTTCTAGTAAGCTAATTATTTAATTCATCATGAGACTCAAATACAATTAAACGTTTATACAATTTAAACATCGAAAGAGGACTGCAGCCTCTTCTAGAACATCGTGGGTTAACCTAGTCCCACTTTTTAAAAGGCCAAAGATGGATAGTTGGTTTTAGGGGGCGTGGTAAGCGATATGGGCGGAGCTTTCCCAAGTTTTTTTAATGACCTATTAATATTAATGTATTTATAAAAATGGGTTTTATTTTGTTAATTTATTAACCATTCCCTGCTGTTTCTATACACATTATCGGGGCTTTTAGGGCTGTAGAACCCTGCGATCCCCTCATACCCAGCAAACATTCTGACCTCCTAGAAAACAGGGGGCATCAGGGGAGGAAAGAGGGGGCATCGGGGATTTGGGTCCTCTTCCTCCTAAACAGGAGCACTCGGGTGGTATGGATTTAGAGAGTGAAAACATTTTTGCTTTGTTTTCAGCTCTCCCAGGGATTCCCGGCTGTACCTGATCTACCCGCACGACTCGCACGCCCTATCTCATTCCTTCGATGAGCTTCAACTGTTTGACGACGGCTCCTCAGACGTGGTGTCCGTAAGTTAGACCTGTTTCGCTCGCTACAGCCCCCCGCCTGCCGTGATGTCATTGGTCTGCGCGACACCCGGCTTAAGCGCACAAAGGGTGCTGTTAAAGGGCCACACAGATATTTTCTTGCACTGTGTATGTAGTGCAGTAATCAAAATAACCAATCATCTTAAAGGAGAAGTTTTATTTCACCCCAGTTATTTTTTAGTGAAGCAATAGTCAATGCTCGTTTGGTTGTTGATGTGCTCTTAGGGACCCAAAGAACTGTACATAACTGCTCTGCCTTTTAATACCTCTAGAGATTTTTCCAGGACCCTTACTCTGCCACATTCGGGGGTTTCTCCAAAGTCACCAACTTTTTCCGTGGAGCTCTGCGACCCCAAGATACTCTAAACCAACGGCCTCTGTCACAGATGGCCGTCGGACTGGAAGATGAACCTGGCTTTGAAGTGATCACCTGTGTAAGTGTCCAGAAGTTTAATATAATACGCTTCCCATGTCAAGAGGAGGACAGCTGGGTTCTAAACCAGGGGCGTCCAACCTGCGGTCCTCCAGCTGCTGCAGAACTACATCTCCCATCCTCCTCCGCCAGCCCCTTAGCTGAAAGAGCATTATGGGAGATGTAGTCCTTTAGCAGCTGGAGGGCCGCAGGTTGGGCGCCCCTGTTCTAAACCACGGTGATATCATTCAGTAGTTCTTTAAAATGTCAGTACAATACAACAAAGAGTTCATGGGAACAAACGAAAGATTGCCCCTCATAGGCATCTTGACCTGTGGTTTATTTGTTATGAGGTGGTAAAATGATCTGGCTTGGATGAATGGATCATTCATTTTGTAACTGTAAATATCCTTCTAAAGACTTGACATCAAAAAAGATTTCGTCAAATTGTGGTTTTTAACCTTAAATAAACCCTTTCTGCAGCAGGTGGAGCTGGGAGAGCGGCCCGTCATCCAGCGCCAGCCGCCTGTCAGCGAGCAGGAGTGGGAATCCTTCTTTGACTCCGAAGGCCAAGTGATAGACGAGGATGGCTTGAAAAAAAGGATTTTTTCCGGGGTGAGTCTTCGCGATCATTAAACCTTCCATCTTTCCTTAACAATCATCTAAAGTAAAATAAACGACCCAAATAAGATATTCAAAATAAATGGAACATATAGGCGGCTTGTTCTCCTCTGGATAAAGATGTAGCCACCACACTTAACTGTCACCTTCACCGTTTAATTAAAAGCCTTCACCTTTTTATTGTTAATTAGTAATTGAATTAATATGAATATTAATTTATCTGAACAGTTTGCTTTCATTCATTACGACAGTCTTGCCCTTCTATATTGTTAAAAATGTCCTTCCCTATTGACTATATTTCTTTTAATCTGCCTAATTTTTCTCATCGCATATTCTGGAACTTTTATACTTTTTTTTTTCTCTTTGGTTGTTGAATAAAACTTTTCTAAAAAAAAGCTTTATTTTGTTGGGTTTTTTTTTGTTATTATTCTTCTAGGGTCTCAGTCCGGGTCTTCGAAAGGAAGCTTGGAAGTTCCTCCTTGGTTATTACCCGTGGAGCAGCACAACCGAAGAGCGGAAAACTCTCCTTCGCAAAAAGACGTAAGCGTTTTGGGTCACGGCCAACGTTCTGAGATCTCTGGTGAATCGCATAGTATTGGCCGGTTAATCTCTGGACCGAATTTAGAATATTCATAATAAAAATCATCCCAGAGTCCCGAGGGTTCATAGAAATCTGCTTTGCCCTTTTTATTTTTTCCATAATAATACAATCTGCTTTAATAATTGAAACCTGTTTCCCAGAGCCTGGACAATAATATCCTTGTTTATCTAGGGCAACGTATGACGCTCTGGACTTGCCCCAGTGGCAGGTACCTTGCTATATAATTTCCCTGCTGTCCATAACCTCCTTTCCCGGGAAGAAGGGAAATGGTCTGCCCAGGGAGCTGACAGAGCAATCTGTCGCTCGCTCCTCGCGCATGAAACGGGTTAATACGCTCTCTCCTACGCATCTGACGAGTTGTAAGCCACGGATAGAACCAAACAGGCTGATAGCGGGATAAACGCCATCTCCGCGGGACACCGTGTAACACATGCTCCAATGTTTGTCTTGCTGTTATCAGCGATGAGTATTTCCGCATGAAGCTGCAGTGGAAATCGGTCACGGAGGATCAGGAGAAGAGGAACTCTCTGCTGAGAGGCTACCGCAGTCTCATAGGTTGGTAAAATCCCCCCCAAAATAATTAAACTAAATATTTAACGCCAACATATGTCAAACCAATCTGTGCCGAGAAAAAATGTTTCCCATAATTCCCCTGCCCTGACCCATGCGATGGGTATTTTAATGCTCTCAAACTCTGGTGTGTGATTGGAGGCAGTTTGCCTATCCAGGCAATGAAAGGGTTACTACGGTGTTTGTGTGTTAAATCATCACATATATTTATTGCAGAAAGGGATGTCAGTCGGACTGATCGGAACAACAAGTTCTACGAAGGAAACGACAACCCCGGCTTAGTCCTCCTCAATGATGTGCTGATGACGTACTGCATGTTTAATTTCGACTTGGGTAAACGCTCTGCACGATTTAAACTTGGTTTTAAAAGGGGAACTGTCACATCCGAGATAAAGCTAAAAGGAAGCAAAACCTTCTAGAACTTTGATATTTTAAATCCCCTCGCTGTATTACCCTCTACCACCTCTGCTGGGAGCTTGAATCCTACTGTAAGTTGAAGTAGAGTCATTTGTGGGACTCAGCCTGCGCATCTGGTTTGCGGAAGTTCCCCTTTTAATAGCATTTCCATTTTTGGGTACTTTGTGTAACGTATTCACGATTTTTGTCCCTTTTTTTAGGCTATGTGCAGGGAATGAGTGACCTTCTCTCCCCGATCCTTTTCGTCACGCAGAACGAGGTGGATGCATTCTGGTGTTTTGTGGGATTCATGGAGATGGTGGTAAGGTTGCGCAGCCAATCTATCGGGGTTCTTCTTAGGTCTCCAACAATCGTTAACTTGGAGGCTAATTTGTAAGGTTTATAGATACACTTCTCCCGATTATATACCGATTTGTGGGTGGAAATCAGTATATAATTAAATACAAAATAAATCCTAGAGAGCTCATACTATAGGACAAAAATCAATAATATATATATATATATATATATATATATATATATATATATATATATATATATATATATATGTGTGTATTTTTTTTTTTAAATATTATTTATTTATTTTTTTAAAAAATTTTATTGCCAAAATAAAAATCTTTACAAAAAGGGTATGAAATCATGTTTTATCGTCTACAACATAACATAAAACAAATCACAAGAAGACGAAAGACACAGAGACAATATACATTTAAATAGGGAAATAAATAGATAGAAGAAAAAAAAAAAGAAATATACGCCAGACAGGTAAGGCCGATCCCGTAGTTATAAAGTCGATCTGATAGAATTATTTTAGTTTATTATTTCTAATTTCCATTAATAAACAGATATATTTTCAAACACAATATACAGCTGAAAATTGTCAATCTCACCTAGATGTGATTTGTCTTTTTTTTGACTAAGAACCCAATGATTTCCTCTTTTTCTTCATTCCAGCACCAAAACTTTGAAGAAAGCCAGGAGACCATGAAAAAGCAGTTAGCTCAACTGAACCTTCTGCTTCGCGTCCTGGATCCTGCGCTGTGTGACTTCTTGGGTACGTCTTACATGCGCCCCATGAAGCGGGATGCCGTTATTCCACTTTTTTTTTTACAAAATATATTAATCGGATCGTTGTTCTTAATATTTTTTTATATATAAGATGTACTCTCCCCCAGCCAACATCGCTAACATATATAACGTTTGTGCTCAGATTCCAAGGATTCTGGGAATTTCAGCTTCTGCTTCCGATGGCTGCTCATCTGGTTCAAACGTGAATTCTCCTTCCAGGACATCCTTCTTCTTTGGGAGGTGAGAATGGAGGATTGATATTTACATATAATATATGATGTATTTATGTATATATTAAATATTTCATTTGAAGCCCCGCCTCCTGGCATTGGCCAGCATACCGCATATTCTGGGTCCCGGTAGTCCCATCTATGGCGTTGGCACATCAGTCTTACTGCAATTCTGCGCTTCTCTCTTTATTGTTGAATCCCGTCCAGTTGCCCACGAATCAGATGTTCTTATGAGACAAATCCACGCCGATCTTAAGGAAGATGCCAAGCTTTTCATTCTGTTTTGAAATCTGTTATTGCATGCGCAAACACTAAATGCCCCATCTTTTTGCTTTCTATTAAGGTGCTATGGACCGGCCTTCCCTGCCCCAATTTTCACCTCCTCGTCGGCTGCGGCATCTTAGACTTGGAGCGGGAGGCTCTCATGCATTCGGACTACGGCTTCAACGAGATTCTTAAAGTAAGTCCCGCTGCGCATTTGGGTACAGTCTGCACCTATAGTATCAGGGGTACTAGACTTGCTTTTAAATCAGTCACAGCTTTTAGAATTAGACTTTTTTTATTCGAATCAATTTCCTATCCTAACGTTCTGCCTTCCCTGACCAATCAACAGCTACTAAAAAAAAGGGAGCGATCACATAATGTGATGAGATTGTCTCGTAACATTACATTTGTACACAGTCTTGTGGATCAAAGACACATAAGGTGCCAGATATGGCAGGGAAAAAAACAATAACATGAAAAGGGTAAACCTTGCGCATGTCTGCAAGGGCCTACATTATGCCCCCCGATGACATCATTTTATATTATTATCCGAAGGTAAGTCCATTGCTGCCTTACAGTTCTTCCTCATTTGCAGAATAGCCTGTCTACTCAACGTGTGGGATTAATATATGAATGCAAAAGTTTTCGTGGTAACAGGAGGATTTCACTGCTTAAAAAGAAAAAAATATGACTTAAAATGAGGTTGAAAAAAAAACTGTGCTGCAAAGAAAATTACAGTTTTTGCCCCATAATATGATGTTTTCAGGCTGCATATTAGCCATTTTGTATGGGAAAGTTACCCAAAGTATCAGATAAAGGGAGTTTATTGCAACAAAAAGAGATAAAACCTGTTTTTTGTCAATGCCAACTGACATCACTGTATTCAGCGCTGGGGGATATATTACTGTATACAGCGCTGGGGTTATATTATTGTATACAGTGCTGGGGGTTAAATCACTGTAAACAGCACTGGGGGTTGTTACTGTATATAGTGCTGGGGGTTATATTACTGTATACAGCGCTGGGGGGTTATATTACTGTATACAGTGCTGGGGGTTATTACTGTATACAGCGCTGGGGGTTATATTACTGTATACAGCGCTGGGGGTTATTACTGTATACAGCCCTGGGGGTTATATTACTGTATACAGCGCTGGGGGGTTATATTACTGTATACAGCGCTGGGGGTTATATTACTGTATACAGCGCTGGGGGATTATTACTGTATACAGCCCTGGGGGTTATATTACTGTATACAGCACTGGGGGCATGTTACTGTATACAGCGCTGGGGGGTTGTTACTGTATACAGCGCTGGAGGAGGTTATATTACTGTATGCAGCGCTGGGGGTTATTACTGTATACAGTGCTGGGGTTATTACTGTATACAGCGCTGGGGGTTGTTACTGTATACAGTGCTGGGGGTTATTATTGTATACAGCGCTGGGGTTTCATGCATATTGAGATAACTATTTGTTTCTCAGGACTATAGCTGTATTTCTGGCGCAGTACTGAAATATTTTTTCCCATGCAGCACCGTTATTGTATGTTTTTCGCTTATACAGCCGTTATTTTTCCTCTTTTTTTCCCTGTGATTTCTCCGCTCGCTCTGCCGCTGCAGGCTTTTATTTATCTGTGGCTTTTTGTTTCTGTTCAGCACATTAATGAGCTGACCATGAAGATGAGCGTGGAGGACATTCTGTGTCGGGCCGAAGCTCTGAATCAGCAGCTGGCACGCTGTCAGGTGAGTGCCGGGGTTATGGCTGCTCCTGCCGCAGAACCGCCAGCCCTGCTTGACCCATCCATCTTCTGAAATGTCTCCAGGGCCGGTTCGGTTTTTTGGTTCATCTTCATAAATGGAGACTTCAGCGGCACGGTGCTTCTGGAAATGGTTTCCAAGAAGGGACAAAACAAAAAGCATTAATTACCTCCATGACCTCACCCAACTTCTTTATAGACCCCAACAGGGGCATTACTAGAAAAAGTAACATTCAGTGGGGGGTTAAAAAGTCTTCTCCACCTTCTTACCACCGCTGGTGACGTCGACGTGATGCAGCTTCTTAAAGTAGTTCATCCTATGTAAATGTATAGCCTTTCATGATTCGTTGACGAGAATGGACACTTTTGCTTTAGGGGGTGTGGTTAGAGGCGTGGCTGGGGCGGGGCTTTCCCAAGACATTTATATGGCTTTGTGAGCTAAAGAGTAAGACATTTAGGAGAATAATTTATTTACCTAAAGCCTTCTCCTGCGGTTTGTATACACATTATCGGGGTCTATTAGGACTGTAGGACCCTGAGATACCCTCATACCCAGCAAACATTCTGACCTCCTAGAAAAGAGGGGCATCAGGGGGAGGAGAAATGTGCTTGAGAGCGCTTGGAGGTCACATTTATGTCCCGTTTCATTTATTCTGTCATTCTTGCTCTAAATCCATAGGAATTGCCTCTTAATGTTAAGGAGCTTCTTGGCTTGGCGGAAGTTAAGAGCCCGGCCCCCAGCCCGGACACGGCGAGCCCCCCACAGCCTCTCTCTCCGAGCCAAGTCCATGAACTGGATCTCACCGACAGCGTGTCTCCCAGTCAGCCTGACAGCAGCATCGAAATCCTGCCCACAGAGGATACTGCAACCTCGCAGAGCCTTTCTCCTTAACCGGTCTTTACCCCGAGCTCCATTGTCTGCGCACTTTAACATCTCCGCTCCGTGTGCACTCACGCTGTTACACCAATATAACACTTGTTACTTGAGTAATGCACAAATGCCCCTCAACTCCCAATTCTTTCTTTTTTTAATGTTTATTACCCAATGGGCAGCAATAACGGAACCCAAGAACATTCTGTACTGGAATTCCCGGATGCTGCTTCTATCTGGTTTTGGGGGAAACGCTGTACTTTTAGGGGGCAAAAAGTCTCCATCTTGAATGGTCACGAAGCACTTTTTTTTTTCATAGAAAAGCATATTTTAGCTCATTGTGAAACAATCACTTTTAAGAAGCAATATGGAGGCTCGCCACGGATTCTCCAAACCGAGGAGCCTCGGAACGAACGGAGACGCGAAGCTCGGCATAGCGAGGTCTCTCGAAACTTTCGAACGGCAGCGCAGCCCTTATAACTAAAACATCCTTTAGATCGGGACGGAGCAGCAAAAAATCCCATCATGTCAGCACTAGGGTGTGCCAGGAAGATTGATCGTCAGTCTCTCCTCTATATGGAGGCAAAATGTTCTGACTTTCAGAATTGATTGCGAAACCCTTTAACCGTCGGGACACCGGAGAGCTCTGCGCCGCATTGCGTAGCCGCCGTTCCCAGACGCGGAATTCAAAGGTTTAACCCTTTATGCAATGCTGTCATCACCCCCCCCGATAACTGACAAAGAAACAATATTTACTCTGACAGATACGAACTTCCATATTTTTAGTTTAAAATATATACTTTTTACTAATTCTTCAGTTTCGCCAGAAAAGATTATTATTCAAATGCTCAAATATTACTCAAAAAAAAAAAAAGGAGCAGCTGTGGCAACAGGGCTGTTAAGCCAATCCACGAACCCTTCTCGTGTCACATGGCTATAGTCTAGAATTAAGCAGCGCCCCAAAGAAATATGAACGCGGCTAAGTTTGAAGATCAAAAATAGTTTTTTGGCCGTTCAAAAGCAGCAAATTTATTGAGCGTAGGAGGTAGGTTTTATCTCTCTATCTATTATTATCATTCAAGATTAAAGATTGCTGAATGGACTCATCAGCAATTTAATGCTATATATATATATATATACACTACCGTTCAAAAGTCACTTAGAAATGCCCTTGTTTATGAAAGAAAAGTACATTTTATCCATTAAAATAACATGAAATGGGTTAGAAATCCAGCGCAGACGGGGTTAATGCATGTTAAATGACTATTGTAGCTGGAAATGGCTGATTTTTAATGGAATCTCTTCAAAGACGTACAGAGGCCCTTTATCACTCCCATCACTCCTGTGTTCCAATGGCCCTTTATCCCTCCCATCACTCCTGTGCTCCAATGGCCCTTTATCACTCCCATCACTCCTGTGCTCCAATGGCCCTTTATCACTCCCATCACTCCTGTGTTCCAATGGCCCTTTATCACTCCCATCACTCCTGTGTTCCAATGGCCCTTATCACTCCCATCAGTCCTGTGTTCCAATGGCCCTTTATCCCTCCCATCACTCCTGTGTTCCAATGGCCCTTTATCACTCCCATCACTCCTGTGTTCCAGTGGCCCTTTATTACTCCCATCACTCCTGTGTTCCAGTGGCCCTTTATCACTCCCATCCCTCCTGTGTCCCAATGGCCCTTTATCACCCCCATCACTCCCGTGTTCCAATGGCCCTTTATCACAACCGTCGCTCCTGTTTTCCAATGGCCCTTTATCACTCCCATCACTCCTGTGTTCCAATGGCCCTTTATCACTCCCATCACTCCTGTGTTCCAATGGCCCTTTATCACTCCCATCACTCCTGTGTCCCAATGGCCCTTTATCACTCCCATCACTCCTGTGTCCAATGGCACGTTGTGTTCGCTGATCCAAGTTTAAGGTTAAAACTTATTGTTTCATGAAAACAGCTCGGTGACCCCAAACTTTTGAATGGTATTGTGTATATGGACAAATTATATATATATACATAATATATATAAACGTATAAACACCTTAAACATGTTTTTGTGGCATTCACAGCGTACTTTGCCAGTAAATGTTAAAGGTTTTGCTTGCTTCTTTTGCAGAATCCGTTATTTTTGTCTCCTTCACATCGGATTGATAGAAATGTTTCCCCGCGCGGTACAAAGCATTAAGGAGTCTATTCACTAAACGGGACGTTTGCAGGAGAGTTGTGATTTTACGCTCTCTTCACTATCCATTATGAAGGGCCAACACCAGCATGCTTCTCCAGCTGGAGTGGCTGAGCTGGCCCTGTATTACGTACAATTCAATGGGTGAGGAGACATCTCCGTGATTGAATTATACATTATACAGGGCCAACCAAGCTCTTCATGCAACAAAACAACAAAATATGGGGACGTCAAGAAGCTCTCCCTTTAGTGAATACACCCCTATGACGCTAAGAACGCAACCGTCGGCCGGCACCGGCATTTAAGGATGGAACAGACTCTGGAAACGGCAGAGTTGGGGTGCTATACCCAACCGTTTAGTGATTTCAGCCCCTAAATTTAACCATTAGCGTTTACTGGCATTTTACATCAAAGATCATTTAAACGGAGGAAATGATCGCCAAAACATCTTTGTTTATTCGCTTCTGGCAAATTAAAGGGGAAAATAGAGACGTTTATTTAACCCTTGGTCAGCAAGAAAGGTTTCATGTTTATTAAGCTTTGCACTTTTTCTACATGTTTGTACATGTTTCCGCTCGTGTTTGTATTGCATATACTTGCGTATAAATATATAAGTACACTAATGTAACGCTAATGTCATCAGAGGATGCCGCTCGGAGGTTGACCGGCTGCTGGTTGACCGCAAGGTCTGGCCGTACCTTGGTTGGACCGGCGTGATGGGAGTTATCCATTTCCTTGAACGTAAAAGTCTTTTCATTTGTCCGGGCAACCTCTCCGGCGAGCTACATGACGAGTCGAAAATTAAAATTACAGCTCTGAGTACCCTTGCGTAATGACAAATACCACTTTATTAGGCTGCCTCCTTGGCTAATGGCCTTCCTTCCTTTAAAAAAAAAATGCATTAAAGGGAAAAGCAATATTTAACAAACATGTCGGCTGTGCGTGATCCCAGACGAGGACGTGGTTTTCGGTATAATGTCTAAGTGCGACGTTTATTAAAAAAAAAAAACATACGGCACCCTGGTTATTATTAATTCTTAATTATGGTCATCAGGCAGTGATGGTGGAACAGCGAGTATTACCGTAGACGTCCTTGGAGATTGATCTCCTCATTAGTTTGAGGTCTCTGCTGAATTTTATGTAGACCCTCAACACCTTGGACCTTGAAGAAGGTCAAAGCCTCCTGAATGCTGCCACAAACCGGAGATCTTTAAGGGAACTGGGTCACTGGATGTTCACCCCAAAGTTCACATGTAGCCTGAAGATCACATGGACATCAGCTGAGGAACCCCTAGTTAGACCTTGGTTAGACCTTGGTTTATTTCGAGTAGATGCCCGGATACCAAGATACCTGTCTAACGTCTGTTGTCAGCCAACGTGTTTCAAGGGTGCGTTTTGGTTTGTAGCCCTTGTATTGAGGTCTACCTGGAAACAAACTACAAATGGAGTTCAATTTACAAAGTAAATGACTTCTTTAGTTAGTAAAAAGTTTGGTTCACTTTGGCGACGTATTTACGTTGTGCCAGGTAAGGAATACCTTGGTTTAATTTAAGTTACATATTCCAATTACAGAATGTTCTCCGCCGCCAGATGTGGGATTCCATCTGGCCATTGCTCTTTATTCTTCTATTTTCATTCAGGACGTAAAAAAATAACTTAAACAAAAAGGAATACATTCTTACGGATCTTGCAGGAGCTAAATAAATACTAATGTCGCATCATTTATTCCCGCCGTTACGCCTGCCTGGACAGATCAAGGGATAAGTGGCATGAAGACTTCTTCATTGGGCTTCTGAAAGTTCTTCTGTATGTATGTAGTCCTACCTACTTATTAGAAGTATTGGCCTTTTTTTTCCGGTCTCGTGTAATTCCTACACTCCCGACGTCTGGTGCTCTTTGAAGCACATGGACAACGCTAGCCTTTTCGGAAACAAAATGGCTCCCAGCGTGGAGGAATTCCAGTTAAAAAATGGAACACCAAAGAAGCGTCAACTTCCTAGCTTCCCGGTGTACACGATAACCTTCACACGGGGCGTCAGAAGTTGGGTTCCAACTGGTCCTGTTCATTAATATAACCTCTTCTGCTTCGATCGTTGCTGTTGGGGATCAAGTTCTGCAGATCATCAGTTATTCTGCGCACCATCACGTCGGAGTAAATAACTCCAAATCCAGTTCTTACCGTTCCAAAAATAGGGTTTTTGAGAGACGATCGCTCACCTTTCTTCTGAAAATCTTTAAAGAATGAATTCCCCCTACGCAGCTACCGTGCAATTAATTTGTCTAGACGGCATGCGCTTTAATGTATTTCGGCACCAAAAACGTCACACCGCTGCTTCTGGATATTTGACAAATTAATTGCATCATTAACCATTTTTTTTCCCCGGCTCCAATAAAATGACTCCGCAAAAGAACCTCAGTAGTTTATAATCCTCAAAAGGGAATTGGATTTCATGGCTCATATCACGTTAGATACGACTCGGCAGATCACAGTCAATTTCTGCGTTCAAAACCTTTGTTCAGAGTTCGGATAATCTTAATTCGAGCCAACTTCACTCCGTCTTCCAGGATTGAGGCGGTACGGACTCTGGTCCTCTTGCCGTACAGTGAAATCAGAGCATATGTTTCCAGCCCAGAATATACCCTACAGAGACATATTAGGCCGAAAGCGCCGCGTTTTCTTATCACATAACCATGAAGATATCAACCTGACATTTTCTACACCTCCAGACAAGTAAGAGTTCACGTTATCAAGGAAACCCACGTTGTCGAGTTCCCAACCCGGACCACGGAATAGTGTAGTCCAAGCCTTCAAGGTTAGTTGGCTCATCATCAATACCAGTGCATACGCCACCCAATCTATTCTAGGAAACCCACGTTGTCGAGTTCCAAACATGGTCCTCGGAATAGTATAGTCCAAGCCTTCAAGGTTAGTTGGATCATTATCATCATTACCGGTGCATACGCCCCACCATCTATTCTACAACCTGGGAATCTAAACATGCGTGGGATAGGCATATGGCTCCTGAATCTAAGACGAGAAACGGGCGACTAGACGGGGGCCGATCTGCCGTCAGATTCTATGTCTCTATGACGTACGCTGAGAATCACCTGAAGCTGGGTTGAAGGGAAAGCCACCAGTGGTAGCGTTCCCTTTGTGTCTTTCTTTAATTCCCGACCCTTTGTTGAGTACACGTCCTCACAATCGTCATTCTACGCTGACGGAAAGGCGTTGAGTTGGTTTCCCTCGTCTAGACTAACCATTAAAAACAGTTCTTAAGTAACAACCAATAAACTTAAGATAAAGACTACGTTCCAATACTCTACATGGTACTGGCCCAAACTCGTTTTAGACACCTGAGCTATTTCAAAGCTGGAACATATTAACTGATATTTGCTCTAAATCTCTCAGTGTACTCACCTTACCTGCAAATTATTATTATCCCGCTACCATGTGTTTCGCCCTTCTGTAAACACTTATATTTTAACTAAAAAAAACCCCAATAAGCTCATTCTAGAGAACAGAGCTTGACCACAACTGACCACAAGGATCAGAAGAATATTCCTGTTGACGTATCCAGGTTGAGAACGCGTATCGCCGAGATACTGTCCAATTACTGGCTCCCGAGGGACTGACTTCTTCAATCAGGGACTTCTGGAATGGTGCTTGTTGGTGCTTTGCCACAAGATGGCATTGCAAACCTGACCTTGGCTTCACATATCGAGTAGCGGTAGCGAAATTAACATCTCATGGCGTTCTGCAAGCATAAACATTGTATTTAACTCAGTAAGTGCTAGCGTACTCAAGCCACATTTCTACCGAGCAACGGGGTTATCATGGCCAGGTTAAGCATACAATGCTAAATTTTGGAGATCATCTACCTGAAGCCCTTCTACTTCTGCTTATTACTTCTCCAAGTGGAGCCCCAAATGTGGAAACATTAATAACACTGCATGAGAGTAGACAGAACTGTATAAATGTTTTTTTTATATAGTATATCAGCAAACCTTAAAGCCAATTGGTCCTCATCCGCTACGGAAAGCTACGTTTCTATGTTTAACCTAAAAATATTACAGGTGGAAGGAATCTTTTCTCTGGTGCCCACATTCGGCTGCCGAGCCAACCTCACTGTGATGACGGATGAGAGCAGTGCCGGCGACCAGGCTCCCTTCCCAATTGTTTCTGTTCTTGTTCTAGGTGATAACACTTTATCTGTGTTTGTAAAACAAGATTGATGAAGCCCGGGACAAGTCAATAATCTCAGAAACTACAGTTGTTTCTGTTGATGGAGAGCATTTTGTCTTTCTCTGAAAAAGACCAAAAACAAAGCCACCAGTTTGAGAGGACGTTGAGATGGATCTGACACGAGGGCCTCCAGCGCTGACACGTGTCTCTTAAAAAGAGATGACCACAATATGGCGAGACGTGTTTATTATATGGCGTCTATTGGGAGTGAATGGACGGTTAGATTTGGCTGACCTGCGTTTGTTACATAATTTGTTTACCTCATAGCTGCACAATATCTCTTTACGGCCGACGCAAAATTAGGAAGCTTGTGCAAAATGGAGTCCAATCACCAGATGTCGAGATGCAAAGCTGGAAGTCGGAATAGGATGTGTGGTGGGTTGGTACCAGTCTTTGAGGGTAAAATATTGTGTTGCAGACAGTGGTAGCCACCAGGTATGTCCCACGCTTTATATCGCATTCATGATTGGGTGGAACCCATGGAGATGGCCAACCTTCAGTGGGTTGAGAGTGGAAAGTATATGAAACCATGCAGAAGAGTGGGCATCGCCTAGTCGCTCCATCTACATGGAGATCAAAGGTTGCCCTGGTGGTCAGTTATGATACCCAGAGCCTCATGGAAGAACCCCGTAATTGGGGTCATTATTACGTAATGGGTGAACCACACGTTGTGCACACATATTCTATGCCGTCATGTCAGCAAAGGGTGACCCTACGAGTACCGGACTGGAGAGGTAAAATCAGCCCTAGCACTTTAAGGCCGTTGGCGTATATATAACAGGCATACGGTCACGCGTTGAGGGTAGGCAGTGGCGTTGTGCACCAGTCCACCAGTCTGGGCCTGGACTCTACTATGGAACCAAGTAATATCTAAACGGGTTTTCTGCTCTCGTTACCTTGATTGCCTCCAAATATTTGGGGACCAAAAAAATACCTAAATCGATGCAAATCGTCACGCAGAAATCTATGGAAAAAATGTCAGAATTGGTTAGTTCATCTGCAGTTGGGGGCTTTCATTCCCACGGTTTCTGGAAGAATGCTCTCTCAGCAGAAACCCCTTCTCGCCAGGCATTAGGGGGGATCAATACATGCGCATTAATGAGTTATGGGCTGTTGGGATAGAAAAACGCTGTTACGTACTATTTGTCCGTCTTTCTGCTGATCCATCTCTATCTTTCATGCTATTTATCTATATTTTTCCCCCAACGTTGGCCATTCTGTCTTTAAATGCACGCTCCATGCAATTCCGCTTCTACGTTTCCTTACTCCTCTTGCCAATATCCCTGCGCGGCTTCGTCCTAACAATGCCGTAAATCTCACGCAAGCTAAATGTATTGCCGCGTAGCCTATAGGGATATTATAGGAGCTCGAGTACCTTCATTCGCGACAAACACATACAAGACGGACTGAAATACCAGAACTTGGATATCGAGAAACGACACAAAATTATTTTTTTTATTAATGAATAAAAAAAAAAAGATTTTTTAAGCTTAAAATTACCATAACACATTATTTTTTTTTTAAATATATATTTATCAATATTAAAGGATGCACAGAATTCTGGGATATTATATTTATATATCTAAAGGTGCGAGCCTTATCCTTATATGTCGCAATGTGATATGAGATAAGGTGTAAATAAATTAGGAGAAAGAGATATTTGGCTAGAAAATGATAATAATTAGATATATTTTTTAAACTTAATAGAAGCCAAATTATTCAAACATTATTTAGGTAGACCAATGCTGGTGCAAAGCTTGAACAGTGGTCTTATTACCATGGTAACCATCGGAATGGACCCCTCCTTTGGTTGGTATGTTGTTAAGACAAATTTTGCACCAAAATTGCTCTGTTTTTCCCCGAGATGAATTAATGAACTGCAAATTTAGATGACACGCGCGGGTGACCTGACCTGACCCCGGATCGGTATGGGTATTGAGTCCCTTCAATAGGTCACAAAGTCCCTCTTTTTTAGGGCCACCTGAAAGTTCAGGTTACGAGGGAAAGCTCCGAGACGGAACGGGGTTATACGTCAAACCGTCACAATCCCAAAAGGAAGGAAAAGGGGCGAATCTAATGAAATTATCAGGGTTTTATACATCAATCCCAAAGAACAGTGGAGCCTCCAGGTCGTGAAAACTTTGTAGGCAGGTCACAAGTCATGCCGAGAATCGGCCGGGGATAGGCAATCCAGAACCAGATCGGGAGATAAAGAAACCCTAAAGTAAAGACCCTATTGGGGAACAGATTGGGGGGGGGACACAGATCTGTAATGGGGTGAGCGGTCTCAATATATCTGGCTTGGAGTAAAGAAGAGAGAGGGGATAGGAGAGAAACCTTAGAGGATCAGAGGCTTAGCATGGAAGGCAGTTTTTCTTTACAGAGAGGGTGGTAGATAAATGGAACAACCTCCCAGCAGAAGTGGTAGAGGCTAATACAGTAAGGGAAATTAAACACGCGTGGGATTCCCTTGCACCTTCTGGTTAAAGGGATCGCTGATCTAAAAATGGTTTATTTACACCATGATTATACAGCAAAGTAAGCATTCTATATATGTCTATATTACAAATTTCTGCAGCACGTCATAGAATACGCATCATTATTAGTCTGTGACATCACACGTGAGAGCTCCCTGGAGCGCCGTTCGTAAATCGTTATTCTGGATTGTGGTATTTGGCGCCGATGTAAAAAATAGGGAGACCATGCAAACAAATCCAGGCTCATATTCTTTTGACCTACACATTTTCTGTTAGCCCAATGTATAGATCGCCTCGTATGCTCCACGCCCACTGCTTTAATTTACGATTGATTTGGCCGCTGCCTATAAAGGTCAGTATGGATTTATGTGCTATGTTTTATTTATCTCTAATCAGATTAAGCTTTGCACTGAGGTTGGGTTTGCACAGGGATAAGAAACCGCGGTCAATCCCCGTGGATAGGGAGCACCATGTCCCACCATCACATAAGGGTTCTACCGCAATCGCTTCGGAATTCCGTTGGTCAGAAAGAACTCTAGAGCAAGCAATCGCTACTATAGCGGAGATCTAGAAGCCTGTGCGCCCTCCTTCCTCTCCTCTGGCTCACGCGCTTCCCTCCCCCCTCTCCACTAGCCCTGCACTATTCAATTTGCTACTCATCTCTATAGATCGAGCAGAATCATTCATCATTCGGTACGGAGCGGCGAACGCTACACAACATGGCGAAACGGGCATGCGTGCTTCCTTCTCGCCCGCATGCAGCTCCGGCCGCAAGGTTCTGCGCTAGCAGACGCTGCAGAGAAGCAGAGGGAACGCTCTGGGGACGAAAATGCAAGGGGTGGGGAGAGATCGGAGGAGGAGGACGCCGCTGGAATATAAATAGGAAGATGCATTAACAAATTAAAAGCGACAACTTGTATGGGTGGGGGGGGGGTAGCAAAAATAACACAAAGCAGACGATATAGAATGTAATATTAGAGAGTCAGCATTTATACAGAAAATTCCCCCAAAAATAGGTATTTACAAATCATGTAAAGAAAAAAATAAATGGTGCAGAACATTAACCCTTAAGATTCCACTAGGAATGATACTTTGGTGCATTGGGTTGCATAATGCAGTGTGTGTCGCTAACACACCCCCCTCCGTCAGCACGTAAAAGGGTTAAATCGTATCCTGCAGAGGGGCTGCGCAGACCGTTTCTGCAAATTAGCCGACAGTTGTAACAAACGCAGCAGTGCGATCTAACGCTAGAAGGAACAAAAGTGTATTGTAAAAGAGGTGTGACCTGAAGAGCTAGCAATCTAAGTGATAATTAAAATTACGTTAATGTGCTATTTCACATGACGCGGTTAGAAGAGTAAATACATTATGATCGTTGCAAATTGTGGACTCGTCATAAAGAAGGCTTAAAAAATATGATTTTAAATTAATTAAAAAATAAAGCAGGAAAATGAAGATTTTTTTTAAAAAAAAAATATTTCATTTGTAAAACCTGTTTAGGATCAATCTGTTCAGTGCCATAGCTTGTTTACCAAGGGGTTAACTATCACATTTCTTTTAAAGATCAAGACGTTCTCAAAAAATACACTTTTAGTTGAGGGTATATGACATCACCAGGGTTTTTTTAATGTAATTTAAGTAACTGGGTATTTCTAAACATTGCATAAATTATTGGCGCTATATAAACAAAATATAATAATAAGATAATAAGATAATCATACATAATATTATGTATTTAATTTACATTGTTTAATATTAAAAAAACAGAAGTGTAAACCAAGAACTAGTTTATTACAAATATTAATTCATTTATGACTGAAACAGGTTAAAATTGTAAGGAGTATCTGTGATCTTCATAAAGCACCCCCAACCCTTCTTTCTAAAAAGGTTTTCTAAACAGGACACTATTAATCTGCCATCACAGCTCCTCAGGGGCTGTCCTTTTGATCTGTGTGTGAACGTCAGGGGAGTGGCATTGAGCTTCAGCCACTCCCCTGATATTACTTCCTACAGGGTGCATGCTTAAACATTATGGTACCTGTAGTTCCTTATAGAATGAGCAGCTACTTCCTAGGAACTCCTGACTAAACAATATTAGGGATCCGGTACAGAAGATCTCTGTTTAAGATTTAAGAGCCAATTTTGGGAAAACAGTTGGAGATCTTGTTTTCTGACAGCTCAGTGACTCATTGAGAGCGAGCAGCGGTGGGATGCAAACACCTGTCAGATTTCGGCTTCAGTAGCTCCTTAAGAGCTGAGACGTTAAGCTAAGAATAAAATGACATGTGGATGGGGAGGAGGGGTAATTAAGGAGTCTTAAAGGCAAATCAATATTAAAGTGTATCCGTCACTTTCCCAAATACTCCACTTTGATGTTTATCTCGATAAATATACATACGTAATAGTGTTATTAAGCGCTATATGTTAGAAACTGGACGTATTTGTAGACCATAGGAGCATCTCTGGGAACGTCTGGGTTCCGGCTACCATATGTGAGCGTGATGAGCCCCAAACAATTTAGATTTGTATGGGGGTGGGAGGAGAATAGGGCAGGGAGACCTGGCGATTGAGAGCCATGAACCAAAACCTGGGAAGCTCCCAGGTATGCACAGGAGCAGCCATAACGTTCCATTTCCATGGTTTGCATGATTATTCCTCCTCATTATACTGTTTCTTCCCTTTTGTTTGGTGGAAGTTGGTTGGTCCCAGCAGTTTTTGTAAGAATGGAGTAAAGAGAAGAGACATTTTGTTTGGATAGGAAATGGATATGCTTTTGTTACTAACTAGTACTAAACAAAAATGACACAATGGATCTGACATGAAGGCTTCAGGTATCACAGCTCCTCGGGGGCTGTCCTTTTAAGCTGTGTCAGTGGAGTGGCATTTAGCTCCAGCCACTCCCCTGAAATTATGAAAAAATAATGACCCTCTCTCATTGTGTAAATACTCAGACGTTGTAGTTGTATGTAGGAGTATAAAACATTTATACATATATTTTCTATTTCCTCATTTTGCAAATGGATTTAGCCGGGTTCCGAAGCTCATCTAAACCCTCCCCTTCGACCTTGGTGGTTACTGGGCCTCGTAGTTATCTCTCTCTCTCTTGTTTCCACGTTGAAGATTTTGTTGGAATATTTTCTGAAAGAGGATTTAGTATAATAAAGAGCAAAAACTAGGTCATATGTCGGTTTCCAGCAGCTGCCTCTTCAAGATGTGTCCTATATATTAGCTCAGCTTCCGAGTGAAGAACTCTGGGAGGATTCGGAGGTCTTCGGACTGCATACATGAAATGCGCGGGGATAGAAAAATATAAAAAGGTACATGACAAATTGTAATATGTTAAAGTAAAACCTTGTAACAGAAATAATTATATTAAATGTAATTATTGTTCATGTTGACTTTCAAAATTACGGGCCACAAGCACTACGGTTTATGAGCTTCACGAATGCTGCATGCATGATCTCATCACTGCGGTAAGTGTTGCCTAAACAAATGATGAATTGTGCCGTATGGATGAAGAAATTCCACTAGTATCAATTAGACTAGATTATGTAGATTTAGTTTTAATCCAGCTGGGTTCTAGGTCATCATCATTTACCTGGGAATTTCTCGGCTCCGGCTACCCGGAGCCTTCCCTTGCGGGATGCGGACATGACTGCACGCTGACGTTCCTGCTGACGTTGGTGGACAGTCTCGCTGACGTTGGGCGAGTTCCCGCTGACGGCAGCCGGAAACACCCCCATTTAAAAGGAAAAAATTTGCCGCGAGCGGGGCGTCTCAAGACCCTGTTCCCACGACCCAGAGGACCGGAGAAGCAGTGCTCACCCGGCAATCTCCGGGTCAAACCTGGAGAGTTCCCAGGTATGGTCATCATAATCGGGCCCGGGCAAATGTAGCATGTAGCCGTGCCTATCCAGATGTTGGCCACACTTATGTCATTGCCAGTCTGACGATGTTTCCAAGGCTTCTCTCTTTGGTGTATGGAACATTCCATGTGAAGAAGAGATCTCTGAGGTCCTTAAGCATATGGGACTCTACATCTATTTCTATGTTAGTTCAAAAATAAGTATCATCTTCAACTAAAGACTCCGTCTTCTCTTGGACCAGTATGATGTCATACAGTTTACCTATTGAGCATCCAACAAGGAGATGGGGCAAGAATGTGTCAAGTCATTGATAGTTGCGAAATTGTGAGAAAATGCATGGAGAGTGGGTGGAGCCGACTGGGTTAAGCTAAACATGACCCCACCCAGCAGATCAAAATGTTCCCCTGGCCTAAGGATCTAGGAGGTACCCAGGAATATAAATAAGCTGCAGAAAATGGTTTTCATGACATTCTCCCAAAATACAACCATAACATTAGGATTCAATTTTGTGGACATTCTCCCATCCTTTTCCCCAAATTTTGGTGGATTACAACTCTATGGCGTTTCCACCATTGTCCCAAGACAAATGAGATATTTCTGCTTCCATGTGGTTGCGTGAATTTCTATGACCTCATGAGCTGGCCCTAGTGCAAAGCAGTCCACAAGACCCTTGGTCTACTACGGCCAATTTTGACCTGCTTTGCAAGAAATATGAAGGCACCGCGTTCTGCTTTCCTACAACGAAAAGCCAAGGAAACACATAAAGCTGATTAAGGGGGGCGTGAGTAAAGAAAGGAATGATTTCAAAAAACGCTGAAGATGTTTGTTATAGCTCCGCAGTCAATGAATATTGAGCAGTTTCGTCTTGTTGAGCCAAGCCCTTGAGAAACTGCAAAGTGTTCACTTTTGGCTGTACACCCCCCCCAAGAAATTAAGTTAGGGGTCAAGGCAAGAATAGATAAAGCTTCAGAATAGTTACACCGAGGTTTTAAAACCTCCGCCAAGCTTTAATTCCAAATCCAACCTCTGCAAATGACAAATCTCCTTCTAGCAACTAAAGCAATTCTCCCGGAACGTTCCTTCTGATATAGAAGACTTGAAATACGTTTCCTAGATCATTTTCTCTACACAGGAGCTCGATATTACTTAATTACCATTAATCGCGTTGCTTTTGGGGGGGCAGCATAGTGAATTGCGGGAAGCCAAAGCCGATAGGTCCTCATCGCCGGTTAGAGAATGCTGAAAAAGTTAAAAAAAAAATTTAATCCTGAATATTTAAACGGTAAAATGTCCAAACCCTTCCTAGAAATAATTATTTGATCGTATAAGATTTTGCCTTATTATTAATTTTTGCTGGGAACACTTAATTGTCACACATGACACAAAGGCCGGCCCTGATAGGGTGTTGCCGTAGAAACTGAAAAAAAAACTTTTGTTAAATTTTTGTTACTTTTCTTTTATGTTTATGTGATTTAACCATCAAATGACAATGATGTTAAGGACAGGAATTGGGGAAAGGGGCATCTTCACCGCCTCCTTTGTAGGCAAAACCAGCAAACCATTTTTACTACCGAAGCATTGGGAGTTTTACGTTTGTGGGGGGTAGATAAGTGAAACAGCCTCCCAGCAGAAGTGGTAGAGGGTATTACACCGAGGGGATTTAAACATGCATGGGATAGACATACGGCTCCTGAATCTAAGACGAGACCAACAACCGTTTAAGGTCTGAATCTTTACAGGAGGAAGAACGGGCAGACTAGATGGGGCCGAATGGGGCCGATCTGCCGGCAGACTCTATGTTTCTATGAAAGGAGTGTTTTTCAGGGATGCAGAAATTCCCGTCTGTCAGCGTTCTCTGATAGAATGAGCGTACAGCACCCAGCGCACAGTCACAGCAGAGCAGTGAAGCGGAAAGGTTTTATAGCTGTACACGTTACTCTGATTCCTGGAAGGTGTTGGCAATGAGATTTTCATCTGTTATTATGTTTACTTCGGTTATTCTGACGTGCGAGGCTACTGATCCCCATTTGTTTAGCAGATATCTGCGCCAAAACCCGTATGGAAAGCCAAGCGCATCCTCCTGGCTGTTACAAAATGCAAAACATGTATATACTTTGCTTGGTGGTGAAAACAGGGAGGTTGGGTGAGGACCGGGGTATTAATTGCCCCAGAAGGTCTTCTGGAATGTGGACAGGTCTCGGGATAGAAGGTTTGGAGACCTCTAGTATTTGCGTACCAATGAGGTCAAGCCAAGCATGAGACCAGTAAACATAGCCAGAAAGTCACGGTAAGAACCAGGACCTGGACTGACCATCAGGCATGCTGGGCGACTGCCCAGTTGGCCACTGGCCAACAGCGCCACACACTCACCCGATCTGCCACTCCAGTTGCCAGCGGTTGGATATTCCGGCTGCACACTATGTGATCATAAAAACGTAGCGTGTGGCTGGCCAGCCGTCGGCCCCCACTTACGCCATCGCCTTCATGGCCAGTGAGAGCATTAAAGATGTTGAATTCGCTACCTTAAGGAGATTAGCCAGGCATTTGTGGAAATTTGGAGGAGTAATAACAGCCAACAGTGGTTAGACATGCTTGGGGAGCAAAATGATGTATTTATAACTTCACCCCTTACCTCTAGACATTAAGACGTGGTTTTGGAGGTCCACCATCACCTTCAACCCACCGCCTTCTACTAAATAGGATCTAGATGGTCAACACCATTTCCAGGTGCATAAAGCCATTATTATTATTATTATAAAGCACGGCCTAACGAGTTTTATCCACTAAAGCTGTGTTTTGGCAAAATGAAATATTCCATATCAGTATGTGAACTATCTTTGTTGTGAGAAATGCGTTGGGGTTTGAGTGTATAATCCATGCACATCATGGAGAGATTACTTTGAGTTTTAGCGAATATTCAGATTACTTATTCATTTTTAAAGATGAGAAGGGCTGACGGCCGACGCATTCATATTTTTGCGTTTGGCGTTAACAGTGGCCAGGCTCGGGGGGTCCCGGTAAATGTATTTAGTCTGATACATCAGGGCAGCATTTGTAATGTGCCAAGCAGGGTTCAGAAGAGAGCAGGACACTTAGAGACAAGGTGGAGACAAAGGGGACAGCAAAATGCGTGGAGCCGATGTGTCAACATGTGAAGTGAAGGGAGACGGCAAGGAAGCACTCAAGTGTAAAATGCGTTGGTAAACTAGGTTCCTTAGAATGCAGATAATCGACCTTCGCACCAATTTATAAACAAATGATTTAGTCTCTTCCATGTAACGCAAGGACCTTTTACTTTACGGAGAGAGTAGTTGATATATGGAACAGGCTCCCAGTAGAAATGGTAGAAGTTAACCCTGTAGAGGTCATGCACAGAGACCAACAACTGATTTAGGTTTGAGTTTTTACAGCAGGAGAAACGGGCGACTAGACGGGGGCCGAATGGGTCTTATCTTAGTCTTATATACCTTTTCTATGTCTGCCCTGCATGGAGCTCATGGGAAATTATGGCCCTGGGCAGACGTATGCAAAAGAGGGCGCATGTTTGGAAAGCCTGGGCTAGTTATAGGATGGGACGTGACATTACAGATGAGGTCCCTGGAGATATACGGAGCTGTATGAGACCTCGTTGAGAACATGACATTATATAAGCTGCACTAGAGAAGAAGACAGACCGGCAGCTGAAAGGGAGGAAGGGGGGGATCGAGCGAGGGGAGGCGATACAAATTTGCTGCATGACTGCAGTAACGCAGAGTAATAGGCATGACAATATGTAGATCCGCTTTGGCATGTCAGACTGTTGTTGCCTCGTATATAATGCAGCAGAATACAGTATAGGAGACATTATTTAACCCTCGGAATCCCACAGCCAACATGCCTCCCTTATGGCATGTGAAGGGTTACAACCAACCCCAGTACAGGGTTATAAATCAGGGGTGAGGAGCCTGTGCCTCCTGCTTTCGTTACATTCTAAGAATAAAGGGATTTATTGCGGACTCTGCATGAACGTTGAGATTTATATCAAAAAGGTTACCTTTTGACCAAAAAATACCAGCATTTTGACCTAACAACACAGGGTTTTGTCGTCCTGATGAATGCGCATCTGAATGCGTGTAATGCAGCTTTTCTCTAATAAATCTCACTATTGATTCGAGTGTTTATTCTGTATTTGAGGATTCTGGAGGCCAGCCTCCATCACTGCAACCTGAGTTTGTCTTGCGGTACTTTTTCTGTATCTTTTAATCTCCCGTCTGCTTTAATTACCTTGTCAGACCTTATCTCCTAAAATCCGGCAAAGCCAGTGATAGAATAGGTAACATTTGGCTACTGAGCTCTTGTTGGACAATAGGTTTGATCACCATCAGATGACCAAAGGTCGGTGAGATAGCCTTCAGGAACCCAAAGTTATTGTAGGCCATCACTCCCATCACATCAGCCAGGCATAGGCTGGATATGAATGGTCTTTGGTGCAGCAGAGGCAATTATTACCCGGTCAGTGTTACATCCCCAAAGGACAACATGTTCCCTTTGGATAGGCGCATGGTGGAAATTCAGCATGTTTCTAAGAGACCTTCCTGGGTTCAGGTTATTGTAACACATGGTGCACGCCAGCCTACCCAAAACATGATAAAACTGGCAAGTCTCATTCTAGCGTAGAGCCTTAGCCATCCCGTTTGCTGCTTCGTATTACTGGGTTGTCCTAGCGTTCACTCTTTTGTCCAGGTACCATGTCCTGGAATCCACCACCAAAACTTCAACGTTCCAATGGATCGAGAACCTACAAAGGACATTCCCGCTATCATCATCAAGATGTCGCAGAGGTGCTATATCTAGATGTGAATATCTACGGCGACCCTACACCGGGTTGTAGTATTGACAGCACCCATTGATATTGGGAATCGGCCATCACAGGAGTCACTGGGAACTCTAAAGATCACCCAAGCCTTCTATCCTTCATGTCTTTTGCGTGTAATTGGAATTTCCCTTCCTGCTGGATCTCTTAGAACTATTGTGCCATCAATGCCCCCTAATCCCTCTAGGACCAATAGGTTTAACCATGTTTAACCATGAAATGGGGTAGGAGGCTTTAGCCCTCAGTACGCCGTCCTCTCTCCCGCTGCCCTCCTGTAATTCACTCGCACTGGTACGGAGGTGATGATGTAGCTGGCCTCCCATCATTTGCTGCAGTCTCGCTCATTGTAATTCATCTCATGCCTTCAGGTGAAGCAGCGTTTCTGCCTGACTCTTACTGCTCAATCCGTGTATCCTCTCCGTCCCCACGTACCCCGCGCCACAGAGACGATACGCGGAACACGGGCAGGAAAAGCAAAGGAAACCAAGAACCGACAAGAAATAAGCCTCTGAAATGCTTTGTAGTGTCCTTCACAAAATAGCTTTACATTTGTTACCCCCTGTTCCAAGTTGCCATTCCAGAAAATACGTTCCCATCACAGCAACGCCGGTATACGTAAAGAACACTAGAAGATCTCATAGAACTTTTGTTTTCCCATCATTGTAATGTCACTGGGTTTCTTGGTCGGGTTTGCCAAATCTGATAGATATCTCAACATGATATCCCTGTCAAAGGACGGAGTTCATTAAGCCCAGAGGAGGAGGCCCCTGATTCTGTGTATTCTGGGTTGAAGACCCTTGGAGTGAGGTCACAGCTGCTATCAGGGGCCAAGTTTTATATGAAGTCTTAGAAATACAGGCTGTTCCAGCCCCATGTGCCAAATTACCCCTGCGGGTTGACACTCAAAGGTTGGGAAGCTTTTGGTTGAGAGGATCTGTTCTCCATATTGTACCCAGACAAAGTTCTTGCAGAAGGTGCACATGCATGAATATGACACTTGCGCATGTACAATCATCTAAGCACAAGGCATCCATTTTACAAGATATATGTTGACAAGCAACTTGTGCAAGCATACCAATGCAAGGGCCAGGGACTGCAGTGACCTACAGTATACTCCCTACCTTAAACAAGCACTGGGATAAGGCTCATAGGCTCACTGGCAGTGTTTCGGTTAATGATAGGTGCTTACGAGTGAGTGTCAGGGATACTCCTTACTCAGTATTGATATTAGGATATCTTTGCCAATAAAGAATTCCACTCTCACATCTATGGTATTGCGCATGTACACTGACAACTCCACACAGTCTCATGCATACCAATAAATAGTAATATATTTTGCATCTTGGATCCCATCAGGCATTTATAAGCCCAAAAACACAACCCAAAAAAGTAGCCTTGAATTTTGAGGGTAGATTCCTAATTCCAACACATTTCCCTGCAGGTGGAATGAATGACAGAGTTCACTGCCGCAGCAGAGCAATACCTCAACCTACCACCAGGGGTGCACCAGTGCAAAATATTCAAAGCTAGCTTTCTAAGTAAGACCCTTTCACTGCTGCACTAACCCTTTCACTGCCACAGTGCATGGCCGCATAAAAACAGATCTGCCATGTCTCTCAAAAAAAAAAAATAGAGTGTGAGAGAGATAACACCAGGATGGGGAATTCATTGATATCCAAGTTTAGTTTTCTTTTGCCACAACTCTAATTTTTCACTTGTTTTTAACCAAATTAGCACCAAAACAATTACACACATTGCAGAGAAAAGTGCACACTTTAGCTAGTTTTATTAGATTAACTTGGTATCCTAAAAGCTGAGAAAGTGACAGTTCCCCATCAAATGTAATATGACTGCTTAATTGGTTTGGAAGAAAAAGGAATTGTCTGTAATCCCTACCTGGATTTTATTAGTGTTCATAATCCACTTTTGTTGATTTATACATATCCCCATCCCGTAAAAAATGTAAACATTATTAACCTGAGATTTTTAAACCTGAGATTTTTACCCCTGCTGCAGGGTGATTGGGCAGAGCCCACTGCATATTTCAGCGTCCCGATTGGTGCTTTTCTCCCTGCTATATTATCTTAAGTTCATTGAATTCAGGTGACTTCATTTAGAATAGCTTTAGCTCCTGACCAGTCATGATTTTCATAAGGAACGTTATTAGAACCATTTGCTTGCCACCATTAGTGAGTCATAATAACAGAGTCTTTCTGATGGGCTATTTAAGGGTTAATATCTTAGGAATCTCGGGGTCAGTTCACAAGTATGATTATTATGTATCACATAATCCTTTGAAAGGCGATGGATATCTGTCTAAGATCTTCAGCCTCCATGTTTATCAAGGGTATTCTTAATAAATGAAACAGCATTAACCCTTTACAAGAGCGGCACATGGACAACTTGTCTCCATTCCAATGTGTTAGAAGTTAATACTTATTTTGGAAGTAGAGGACTACAAAATTTAAAAATGCACCCATAACCGGCCCTCCGAATCCAAAGTCTTCTAATTTGACTGCTTCCTTTGTACCGGTAAAGATAGGAACGGCCAGCACTCAACTGGTAATAGGACTCTTCCCTAATATCATTAGCTTTCATTCATATGGAGCCAGCAGATTCCTAAGCACCATACAATGGGTTAAACGGTATGTGTGTGTGTGGAGGGTCCTGGTCATAAGACCGTACAATTTCAAGGGAGTAAAACTGAGATACATAAGGGGTAAAATGGCTCATGGCTGGTGGTGTGGTGGACGTCCAGAATCTTAGACTGATTAAAGTTAGAGTCTTTACAGCAGGAGAAATGGGCAACAAGACGCGCTGAATGGGGCCGATCTGCTGCAGGTTCCATGTTTTTTATGTTTGCTGTAAACAAGGTTTTCTTAGTAAATGGTCGGACGGAGCAGGCAGAGAGTTCTGTGGGGTTGGTCCTGGTGATGGAAGGATCTGGTGAAAGTTTATTGTTGAGTCTTACAGAAAATATAAGAGGGAGTCATAATGACACGTGTTTGCCAGCCTCCTCCTCCACATCAGTGTCAGAAATTATTTTAGGCTTGACTTCTGGTTTTGGGTATAAAAGTCCGCCTTGTTTTGGTGCGGAGTAATGAGAATAATGGCCTGCGAATAGAAAGAAAGTAAAGCAGCTTTGTATTGACATTTTTTTCTTGGTTTTAAAATATGAAATTATGTTTATAAAATGTAAAAGTGGGGAGAGGGCGGAACGGTGATGGAGACAATTTGCACTTTTGGCTGACTAAAACAGAACCTAAGAACTGACCATTTGGGCCCTGGGGTCTCTCTCCTCTTCCTTGGCTGGAGGCGCAGGGTGATATCCGCTATCATCCTCC
Source organism: Spea bombifrons (assembly GCF_027358695.1). Classification (NCBI taxonomy): domain Eukaryota; kingdom Metazoa; phylum Chordata; class Amphibia; order Anura; family Pelobatidae; genus Spea; species Spea bombifrons. The sequence goes on from NC_071098.1 coordinate 28,787,354, forward strand.
TCATCGTCGGTAATGGTAATGCCGGAAAGGCCATCGTCAGTAATGGTAATGCCGGAAAGGCCATCGTCAGTAATGGTAATGCCGGAAAGGCCATCGTCAGTAATGGTAATGCCGGAAAGGCCATCGTCGGTAATGGTAATGCCGGAAAGGCCATCGTCAGTAATGGTAATGACGGAAAGGCCATCGTCAGTAATGGTAATGACGGAAAGGCCATTGTCAGTAATGGTAATGCCGGATAGGCCATTGTCAGTAATGGTAATGCCGGAAAGGCCATTGTCAGTAATGGTAATGCCGGATAAGCCATTGTCGGTAATGGTAATGCCGGAAAGGCCATCGTCGGTAATGTTAATGCCAGAAAGGCCATTGTCGGTAATGGTAATGACGGAAAAGCCATCGCCAATAAACAGAAAAGCCATCGTCGGTAATGGTAATGCCAAAAAAGACCATCATCAATAATAGTAGTGACGGAAAGGTCATCGTCAGTAATGGTAATGCCGTAAAGGCCATTGTCGGTAATGGTAATGACAGAAAGCCTTTCCTCATTAACACCAGATTGTTGGGGTGTTATGAGATCCTTGGCCTGCAAACAGAAAGAAAATAAAACAGATTTTTCTTCGGATCTTGATAGAAGTAGTCTTTTTGTAGAAATTAAATCTAGCCAAAACTATTCATACCTCATCACGTCTCTCCTCCAAGGTTAACGTTCAGAAGAACACGCTAAAAGCAATGTACAAAGTTATAGCTGTAGAACACTCCTGATAACCTACTACTGAAGGAACACTTTGTCTGACTGAGTTTATATGGGCAGTGGCGTAAAACCACAGTGCCATGGTTCGAAAATTCCCCCGGGACCCCCCAACTTCACCAAGCAACATGTCCCACTGTGCCACCTTTGCCCCAAACAGCTTTTGAGTGATTTTGCTTCCAAGCAGCTTATCAGTGCCATCCTAGCCCTTAAACAGCCTGTCTGTGCCGTCATTGACTTCAAACAGCTAGTCTGTGCCTTCTTTGCCCCTTGCCCCCCTCCAACATACATTCTGGCACACATATGTAAACACACTTACACAAATTACCGTATTTGCTCGTTTATAAGACGAGGTTTTTTTCAGAGCATTGTCTTATAATCGAGGTTGTATTCTAATCAGACCTCAAATAGAGGTCTGACTACAAGACTAAGATCCAGATCCCCCGCAGCGCTGCAGGGGACCCGGCATCCCAAGCATGAACGTTACACTCACTTCCTAGACGATGGTCTCACGGGGAGCAGTATTGCGAGGAAACCTGCTGTATTGTCATGTTGTGCATCAATTATTAAAGGCTCCATTCTTTTGTAAGTACATCAGATTTAGAGTATTTTCCACCAGGCTTCTTTGATAAGATAAACCATTTTACCAACATGAATGTATTCATCTAATAGAATAAAAAAATGCGGCTGAATGAATTTTACATATTTAGATATTGCCTTTATTATGGTTGGATTGGCAAATAATGATTATTATAATTCTAATAATCAATTAATTACAATATAATAATTATTAATATAATATTATATACATTGTAAATTATATTATTAATTATTATCTTTTATTTATATAGCGCCAACAATTCACGCAGCGCGTTCTGCAATACATATATTCAAAGGGAATGATGAGACTATAATAGACTAAGACAAACCGATACATTAGGTAGAGAGGGCCCGCCTCGCAGGCTTACAATCTAATAATAGTAATTTGTATATTTTCATAACTGTCCTTAAGTAAGTGTAAGTTTAAGAGGAATTCTGTTCTTAATCCTTCCACATCCTCTAAGGGGGCTCCTTTCACTAATGGGGGCCCTAAACAGCTGATCGATTCTTTGCATTCGTTTTTTTTCTTCATCTTTTGCTAGTTGCCATGGAAATGCCGTGAAACGGTGATAAAATCAATAAATGAACACATAGAAGAAGTTGAATAGGGAATTCGGGACCAGTTTTACATACTTGCTTAACATTTGCAACTTACCTACAGTAGCATACTACCAGTTTGGTTAAAGGTTCTATTATCTAATTTTAAATTTTATAAGTGTTATTTAATGCATGATGTCACAAGAGTGATGTCACAAGTGTGATGTCACAAACAAAGATCAGCTCCCTCAATCAATGTCCCTCCTCCTCTTCCAAGAAACAGCGCGACGCGAAAATGAAGACGAACGCGAAGAAACGAAGATTGTTCGCGTTGTGCGTCTTCGTGTTCGTTTACCCGCCGCCATATTGCTAAAAAATAAAGGAGGTCTTGGCCTAAACAGCATGCATTCTAAAAGAGTCTCAAGGTCCTGTCCTAGAGGTTGGGTGACTTCTGTAGAACACTCAAAAGAGCTTCTCCTACAGAGCTGAGGTTCATACGCGGTGCTGGGTGGGGGTAACGGCGCATCTTAACCAGTCAAAGCAAATGAGATTTCACTGTACGATGGTTTGGCAGCAGCCCCGAGCGATCGCTTGTTGTAGGCTAAGCAGTGTAGTAATTACTTGCGTTGCTGGCTTCGCTGCATCACCGTAAGCTCCGGCAGAGACACGTCTCCTTCAAACTGTAACGTATCGCGGGGGGGGGGGGGGCAGCCAGCTGCACCCTCGAACAACACGGATACCTACAGTCATTCGTGGAGCTTGCCCTATGGTGCCCAAGGCTATGTAGGTGCTGGGGTTTGGGAAGACGATATTAGGAAGAGTGCGAGAGGACATCAGGATAGGAACCATGATTCCCAGTTTCATTAGAATGTTCAGTAAGGGTTTGTTGCCATAAAGGAGAAGAACTTTCTGGTAAGACCGATGGTCACCAATACATTTATAAACACAATGGAAAGGTGAAGTTCTCATTTTCCTAAGAGAAGAACTGTTTGAACCCAAAGAGTGTATATTTCTAGATCTAGAGGTCCTGAGAAAATACAATGATTTCTATTTAAGACTGAAAAAGACTGAAACGGGGCAGCGAAGGGGAGTTTAACATCTTGAGGAATCCTCACAGCCCCCACCATTAGTCCGACTTACTCCGAACAAGCTATCCGTGACCTGACCTGCGTTCCAAATATTCACGGCGTTAGCAATTTATACCGATCTCGTTGATGCCTTGGCAATAGAATTAGAGAATAAACGCATATGCAATTATTTTGCTCGTATCAGTGGGCTGTCGGCTGGTGCATTATAAAAGCCCCCGCTCCAACAATTGCCCTCTTCCCCGGTGAAGACGAAATGAAGATCAGATCTTAATTTTCTGGTTTCCTGCTGCTCTTGCTGTTTCGGGCTACCTGAATTAATTATGTGGCTGTATATAGTTAAACGGTAGCGCCTTCAGCAGTAACGCAAGCCCGCTGGTGGGGGAGGAGGGCAGTGAGTCCTCTCTGCAGTTTTAACCCATGGCCTTCTGCTGGGGTCTGCAGACATAGACTAGCAGGGTACATCCACGTCCTCTTATAAGAATTAAGACATCCTATTTCCATCTCCCCATATCATTTAGCCGAGGCTACCTTTGCTACCATTAAATAGAATAGCCATACATCCCATCATTTTTCCGACATATAGTGTCCAGGTTCACCTAGAATTTTCACAATGGCTGGATCATTTCTGTGCTTTTGGGTGGGACTGGAAGTGTGTGGCCGCTTTATATATATATTTGGATGGACTTCTCTTCTAGAACGTTGCCAGCCTTCCGCTGTTGAAGGTTATGTTCCTTCAGATCACAGTGTTACTGTCATTTAATGTCTACTGAATGGCTGGCAGTAGACTGTTTGGACATGATGCGGACCCGCCAACCTGATCCGGTTTACAACATTTTCTCCATCTATTTGTTCTTATAGCTGTAAAGACTCAGACCTTAATCAGTCGTTGGTCTCGTCTTAGATTCAGGAACCATATGCCTATCCCATGCATGTTTAAATCCCCTCACCACCTCTGCTGGGAGTCCATTCCACTTATCTACCACCCTCTCTGTGAAATCTACAGGATTCTACAACAGCTTGAATCTGGTTGTGTCAAGTCCACGGAAAATTAAAGGCTTCAGTAACATTTAACAATTACTGAGAGTGTTGTCCAGCCGCCATTGATATTGGCTGAGAAACCAACCCTGATCACATGACGCAAGTCTGCTCCTTGAGCTCTTTTTACGGCTCAGCGTCTTTAGATGCTTAACATAGAGGTCAAATATACCCAACTATAATGTAGTTGAATCAGACGTTTATATTAATGATAAATTACTGCATGCGGGTGTCACATTAACACGCCTGTGATGTACCTGCCCCTGCCAACTAAGGGGTTAAAGCCTTTTCTCCAATGGGTTGGCCAAGAAAGGCAATGACTACTCCCAAAGTGGGGCATCTGTGTTCATCTGTATGCCCAAACCAGTGGCTGATCTCTCTGGATAAAGGAGGTTTATCTCTTCCGGTAGCTTTCATCTTCTTCACCCACCTCCGACCACCAATTTCTTTAGGGCTCTATGTGCATTCCTTCCACTTCCTTTTCTCTGAGCCTCACTCTTTAGCTTTTTTCCCTCCCCGGTAGTGTAATTTATTATCTTTCAGCATTACTTCTCTACAATTCTCTTCCCCAGGGTCCCAGGGAACAGTGAAATGCCTAGAGAAGCAGAATTGCTTCAGTGTTGTGTTGAAATAGCATCTGACCTCCTGTCTCCAGGCATCAGCTGAGTAGTGAACAGTGGGGGGGGGGATTGCTCAGATCATTTTAACACTTTCCGTTTCGTAGGGCCACCACTTGGGACCGCAGTAAATGACAATAAGGCCTGAACTACCTAATTGCCAATGTCGACATTAAATTATCCGACTTTAGGTAACAAAGGCATATTTTTTTAACCAAAAATCTTATTTATCTAACAGGGTCTTTCCACCTGTATAAACTGGCATTCACATCCTTGTAAGAGGTCCCCAAAGCCACCATTCATGACACCCACATTTTGTTACCCATATGTTCTGTAATGTCTGTTTAGAATGCTTTGTATCCAGGTCACAACCCATAGTATGCAATTTAATATATCTCAACTTGCTCATTTACCAAGTTGCCCCTGTGGCAAATGTCCAGTGGGCAACTGGCTGAGATTGTGCCATAGACACCCGACCTGGGTGCGGCCATCGGCTGGACATGACCAGCTAAGCGTTACATGGGCATAAAAATGCAGCCTCTCATATCCAGCCGGCAGCCACGCTTACGTCACCCGTGGCTGTCGGCCTAAAAGTGCCAGAGCCACCTAATCATCCTTTGTCCGGCCCTGGTTGGGATGGTAGTAAACCTAGTGTGTGCCTCAGGTGACCACAATATGACCCCAAGCTTCTTAAATTGGCAATTCTCATGCGTTAATTGAAGAACACCAAGCTTTTGGGACAAGGACCAAGAAATTTTGGGACAAGGACCAAGAAATGGTCTGCCGGTCCCATCAGCCAAATATCTGATCAGCCAGTAACTCTGATCACTTCAGACCAAACTCTGTTATACGAGGCCCTCACAATTTTCTTGTCTTTTTTAAGGTATTTAGAGCTTCATTCTTTTGAAAATGTAGCCCCCATCACCCTAGAAGACCCCCCTTTTTCATGGTATTTACTCTGACAAGTCTTATACACGGTAACTGTTGTATCCCCACATCGGCATTTATGATACAACAAAAAGCACTACCCTTACATCTCAACACACATAATCTGCAAGATACACAAGATAACCAATTTATGAACTTCAATCCAAGCAATTATCCCTGCATTTCCTCTGCTTACTCCTTACAAACAGTTATGTCAATAATTCTGATTTAGAATTCTCCATCTGTGGGATGATTGTATTTAAGTCGAAGCGATGACGACGATCGCGTATCGGCCACGAGCCAAAAATGAATTGCGTTCCAAAACTTTGTCTCCTTTTCAGAGCTAGCGCACACGTCTGCTCTGCCAAACGAGACAATATGTAAGCGCTGTCCTAAAAAAATGGAATGTCACCTTCAAACGCCACGTGCTATTGTTTGTTCCTTGTCCTGTTTGGGTTTTCATGAGCTAAACATGTTCCATTTGTTTAATTAACAGTGTTAACCACTTTAAAAGTGCTATTGATCAGTGACACATATTGATCAGTGGTACCCATATAAGTCAACAGTGCAATTCATTCAACGTAATGGGTATTTCCATTCAAGACTCGTCCCGAGCCCACGTTCTGCAGACGCGCAAAATGTACGGCTGGAATCCATCCCAAATTAAATTGCTTTGTAGACAGCGGTTGTTCATTTGGTACGATTTGGTGCAGAAGAAGACAAGTGTGACTTGATCCTGGGTTCCTAAGATTAACATAGGAGGAACATGTAGTAGACAGGGGGGTAAGCTATGTTCTAATAGGCAGGAGTCAGTATTTACCCAACTGCTCTTGTGTCTTGAATGAGGAGGAGGAATGGAACCGGGTAGATGCCCTTACCCAAAATATTTTTCATCAAGATTTGTTTAACAAGACCATGTTGATCTTAGAACCCATTGTACAGCGCTGCATAATATGATGGCGCTTTATAAATCAACAGCCGTAATCATAATAACCATAACTGGGAACGTTCTGAACGAGCTGATCCTGAGACTTGTGAAACATTAACCCTTCATGAAGACGGTAGAGATTCGGCTCAGGTACTAGTTATCATTCAAACAGGGATATCAATCGTAACATACTGTGAGCAGACTAGTAGGAATTAAGTCAGCTCCAGACCGTGACCAATTGAATCTGCTTGGCCTAAGACACTGAGATTGGGGCAAAAACCCCAAGACTTAGGGTCAAACCCTGAGAGTTCTCAGGTATAATAATAACGACACATAAGGAACATAAAATTCCATACACAGAATGCGTTTTACTTGTGCTCTCTCAGCTTCGGGTGTTAGTGAATTCTTCTCTTAATGGCTACTCTTATACCAAAGAAGAGGTTCCTTTATCTGGATCTAAGAAGATCCTCCACGGGTGGGATTCTATATAAAATCTCTCTGTGGTTCTCCAATCTTGAAACAATATTGGGTTTCCACACAGAAAATATATAAGTAAATTAAGCTAAAATAATAAGTAAAATTCCACTACGTTTTAAGGATCAGCTCTTTGCCTCCTGCCTTCCGACGAGCTTTCATTGTCGATGTACAGGATTAGGGTGAGAGCCGTGTAACAAATGATTTGAGAATATCTGTTTGATGAGTGGTGAGTCACCCGGGGATCATTATAGCCCTGCGTGGCAAGTCATCCATAATTCAGAGGGACACCTGCGTGGGAAAATTATTTCAATGACATCACTTTCCAAATGTGCTGGTGAGAACGTTGTGAATTGATAACCGCAATCTCTAGACAGTCATGTTACCTCCCAACCAGCACCGGAATATTTCGTCGAAGCTCTTTTCTCAGAATAAATCAGACTAAATGTGTTGAATTAAGATCTAGACACGTGCGTGAGGAAGTTCTGGTCTCAGATATGGTTAAGTTTGGTCCACTTTGGCACAGTAGAAGCCAGAAATACATGAAATGTTCAAAGTTTTAAAATATTAAAGTATAAAAAAATCATGATGTTCAAAGTTTTAAAATATTAAAGTATAAAAAAATCATGATGTTTGACATGAGCCTTTTTTATATTGAATTTTAAAGAAAATAATAATGTAGGCAACGCTCTACCAAAAGAATGGACCTCATGAGGTCTCGAATGCCTATGTTCCACTAAAGCAGAAGTTCTTAACAGGGGGTATCCATACCCCTTGGAGATATAGGAACCAAGTGATGAGGGTGTGGTATGGGGTCTCTGAATGATTATGAAGAGAATTTAATTTAACAGCACTTTTTTAGATTATTCAGAGACCCTGTGCGCCATTCACCATTATCAATACGGATTGAGGCCATTAGAATCCAACATGGAGCTTCCCTTTAAGTGACCGCCCGACGATCTACATCCAGCTTTATCTTCACACATGGCAGGGCTAACATGAAATGAAGACTAAGAATCAAACATAGCCGTCCAGAGTGAAGTGGCCTGGTGGTAACGTAATGGCTACATATTTGTTACGAATGTAGGGGTTCTAGGCCAAGGTGAAGCTAAATCATCGATACACATACAGTACATCATTTGTGTTTAGGAGTCCAATGAATATGAATTATATTATTATATCCCATTTATTTATAGATCCCGTAACACTATTAGAGCGATAATTAAAAATAACATTAAAATCTACAATTTAACAAAAAAAAAACACGTCAAGACATCCAGATACAGGAGGAGAAGAGGGCCCTGCTTTTGCGACCTTACAATCTATTTGCCATCAAAAGCATTTGGTCAAGAGCGTTCACCCGCCTGACAGTGATTAATAACACCGGAGCATTCTCTGCCGCCCCCCTCGACTCTAGAATACGACAACCACAATTATACATTATTTACGCATTTAATTAAAAGGCAAATTCCGCACTTTCGTCCTTACATTGGTCCATAAAGCCACTTATTCCATCGTTTAATATTTTAGATTGCGATGTATTATTTAAGAAAAAAAACGAAGTGGAAATGCCAATTTGACTGCGGTGTTCCCATAGAGATAAGGTTCTGTTTTGCAGACCTGTAAGACTAAGAAAGGGTTAAACTTCGGCTGTTTTTTTTTGGCCGGGAAGGATGATATTCCCACAGGGATGGCCCATACCACTACATAAGGGGCAGGGGGGGTTAAATATAGGCAGCTCCGGGCTCTAAAATGCTTAATTTATCAGATGCTGTTGTGCTGAGGTTTATTCCAGACCACAAGTCAATGCCGCCAGATATCATTAGGACCCAATAATTGAAGCGGCCTCTAAAGAGCCTTGTGATACGGAGAATACAAAGAAAAAATAATAATAATAATAATAATAATTTAAAAGCAAATGAAGGAGTGTAGCTCAGATTTCTGCGGGCAGCTTTAATTTCGGGGCAGGCTTCAGTCTGTAACTGGGCCATATCTTTAAACATGAGGGCTTTGATTTTTTTTCTCTCGAAAGCCAAATAAAAAATCCAGTTTTCATTCTGTTTTAATACAATATAGTTAATTGTCTCGGCTAAGCCATAAATAGCTGTAAAAAGTATTGATTCTGAGACGGTTGAAGGGCTTTAAAAAATTCTAGATAGGGGGGTTGCCATCTCCTGTCCTACTAATGCTAGCATCTGTCTCTGTATAGCCCCATTTCTGAGTCTTTCCATGTCCACGCTCTCCTTGTCTGCCTTTGCGTTTGCCTTTTGTCACATCCATTCTTAAATTAATTCCCTCTCTTTGTGTGTCCCGCTTTCGTAAGACAGAAGGCTTCCCGCTATGTAACATCTAGAAAGGTTTGGAAGATAAACTAAAACTATTTGGTTCTCATTTATGTATTTATTTACCCTTTTCCTGAATACCGACCGTCAAAGATCACGTACCCTTCCTACAATGAAGAAACCGCAGGATCCAGAAGAGGTTCACTCAGGTCTGACCATTGCCAGACCACAAGTCCATGTCACGACACATGGGGCCACTGAAGACCATGAGATAAGTGGCAATGGTGTCATCTGTCTCCATGTTCTTCTTCTACATCTACAGTAGTCACCTCCTGGACCTTTTCCACCCCAATGTATGACAGTGGGGGAGAAGAAGCCTCAAAGCATTTAGAATGTGTCCCCCCTACAATATTGATACATTTACAAGATTCTAATTAATTAACTGTTCCCCTCGAGTCTACTTTGTGTCTTGCAAACATACATTTTTCCATGCTTGTGACTTTTTTGTTTATGTTGGCCAAGTTTTTTTCAGTTTTCGACGTATCTGGTGTTCTTTTTAAGTTAAGTATTTTATCTAAAATTCTAAAATTATTTTTATTGATTTCAAATAAATAGAAAGTAAGGAACAGAATTGATTTTCAGAATTTGTGCGTTTTTGACAATTATTAGAATCATAACGTGCGTCTTTCTGTATTCTGTTGTGTTTATAAATAGACACGCTATGATGTCATAGACGGGAAAAAATAAAGCATGCGTTTCCGGTATCTTCATCACCAAGCGAGAGTGGAGATAAAACGAAAAGATTTATTAAGCCAACTTCTTTTTTTTTCGATGTTCAATCATTTGAAGACCTGTTTGGTTTCAGATACATGTTAACACTAGAAAAGATCAAAGCACAGCTTGAGTATGCGCAAGCCGTTAATCTTAACATTTCAAGAAAAGAAGGATTTGAACACAGAACTAAAATAATTGTGTTAAGTCTGCTTTTGGCTTCTGCCGGGGCCAATAATTCCTCAGAAAGGCTTTATTCATACGCTTATTTTTGTGTGTGCGTGAATTCAAACCTATGGCCGTTATGATACGAGTCATTTTTATTTTACAATTAAGACTTGTTTTCTTCTTGAGTTAATATGGCTTTGTCTGAGTAAATGTCAATTCTGGAGTAGGGTGGGTTGACCAGGTTCTGGTTTTGTGCAATTGTTTCACATTGTTCACAAAATGTGAATGAATGATGTTGGGATTCAGCTCATTGATTTCACCATACATTATCAAGGGCTTTTGCTGCAGGGAGAGCTTGGCCAGCCCTGTATAATGTATAGTTAAATCAGTGAGGTTTCTTCATCCACTGTGTTATACATTCTCTTGGACCATCTTAGACTTCTTTCTGGAGAAACCTGCCAGTGTTGGCCCTTCCTAGTAAATAGTGATGGCAAGGAGCTGAAACGCAACTCTCCATTTAGTGAATAGACCCCCTTTGCTGCAACCTGTTACCCAGTAACAAAACAACACATGACTCAAGTAAAGGACCACACAGCATTACCAGGTAAAAGTTTAAATAAAAAAAGGAACGTTTATTTCATGCGTCAACTCCCTGCATGTCATTTTCATGCATACGTTTCCTGCAATTCGAAACTTCAACATTTGTAATCAGATGACATAGAAATAACAGGAAAAACAAGCTTTTTGTTTGCAGAAATAAACATCGTACAATGGGACGGTAAACAAACAAACAAAAAATAAACAACAGGCATGTATACATTTCCAGGAGCTGCCCATCTCCCAGGCTCCCCATCGATTCGAGGTCTATACAGGAAATGTTAAAAAATTAAACGTTATAACATATCTTGATCTGTTCACTTACAACCGTTTATTTTTTATTTTTTTCTGGACTTGAGACGTTAAGGATCTACTTTGTGAAATTCTATTTTAGCACCATTGTTAAAAAAAAGGCAATCAAAGAAAAAGAAGAGACGTAAAAAATGAGAAATGTTCGGAAACATAGATTTTTTTGAAATATAATTCTCTATATATATTCTCTTATCCCCCTCGCCAGGCACTAGTTTCATTAGTTAACATCTAAAACTATTCCAGTGGTCAGTGTTACTTTAACGTCTGTTGGGTCTTATGGTGGAAAGACGAGAAGACGGATGAAGGAATGTCTAAGAGTTAGATAAATAAAGATATTTTTAGGTACCCCCCCCATTGGTAGGACCCTTTAAAATTTAGGGTTCAGGTGACATCAGGAACCCACAGCCATATGGAGTCCTCCTGGTCCTCCAAAGAGAACCTCTAGACAAGGAACTAAGGGGTTTATGTATAAAAAAAACGATTCAGATACAGATCATCACCATAGCAACCAGAGGAGTGGTCTAAATCAGCAGGAGCATTCCGTCGGTTGCTATAGTGATAAGACTTTTTTTTTTTCTTTCAAAATTTGCACTAGAAAAACTTTTTTTTATACATCGGCCTCTTTGGATCTTCTGGACTCTTCGTCTTCCAGACAAGTGAGAAACAGTATAGTGTTTTAAGAATAAATCAATAAAAAAAACAATAAAACGTCTTTATCAGTCTATATTCTACTTTTTTTTGTTTATGAAGGTTTCGTGACTATAAACCAACTTCAGGAAATCATTTTAGATTATTTGGCATGTAGGCAAATGATTGCCCTGTATTTTTTGGATATGCTGGCTCTGGATATGCAGGTATTTTAAACATGCCATTCGAAATATGTGGTCATTTTTAGAATAATAGGCCTGTTTTTTAATTATATATTTTTTGCCAAAATACCTGCTTTAGGTCCTATTGTAAAGATGTACATATCAGAAGATATTATATATATTCATATATATGTGTATATATATATATATATATATATATATATATATATATATATACTGTATATATATATATATATATATATATATATAGTATATAAATGTCATATTATATTTTCTAATATATTATATTATCATATATTATATATTTTATACTTTATTTTATATTTTATTAAATGGTTTGGGGTTTGGCACAAAATGGTAAAAGACAAAAAATATAATCTGGAATAGAAATGTTGGAATTTACTCCTTATATCAGATGCAGTTCATCAAATCAATCTATTTGTCACAACGTATGAATATTTCTATGATATTTCATTGGAACATTGATGTTTTGCTTGTTCACAATTTATTTTAGCTTCGAAACTTATTAGTTACCTTACCGACCAGGGCAGGCAGGCTCCAATAGAATAGAAAGAATTTCACCCCTTACTGGCATCTTGAAAAAAAAAAATCATTCTTTTCAATGTTTTTAATAGAAACTCACTTTTTCAGAGGTGCGAAAAGGAGTGCGATACATCACCGACATTCCAATTTACATATATGATTTAAATTATTATTACTAATTTACATATATTAAAAAACCTAATGATTGTATGTATAATTGCTGCCTTTAATACAAGGTTTAATATACTTTAATAAAAAGCTATCCAATTCAGCAGAGTTCTAGTCCTAACCCCAAACAGCTCACAGTTTAATGCTTAAGTTTTCCTGATGAATACAAGGCGTGATAAACGTGAATTTAATTTAAATACCTTCATTTTCTGAATCGTCACAATTTATTACTGGTAAGAAACGTTTATTGCCAGGACAATTTCATAGTGTGCTTATGTAAGACAAAACATGCAAGATATCTTATTAAAAGAGTTGAATTCTGCTCGGTATTTGAAACAACGGGTTTGAAATACAATAACGTAGCAGAACCGTCTCCCTGTCTCTGCTATACCTGAGTGAAATTGCCATTGTACAGAGATCACTACGACATCGCTATAGTAGTGTTGACACGTGGACAACCTTGCCTTGCGCTGTATGCGATACTAGATAATTCAGCAAGAACTCTTTTTCCTATTATGAAACTTATGAAAATAAAGTACTCACACAACTCTAATATGCTCCAAAAAGTATCTCAGATTTCATTAAAACATTAGGCAAATCTAGCATGCAGATTGGCAAATAAGTGATCCCGTCTTACTAGTAGGAGACTAAAGTTAGCAATATAAATTGGCATCTACAGCCGTATTTAAGAATAAGGCTATACACAAAAATATAGAAATATTGTCATGCATTTTCTTCTAACAAACCATAGGCTGTATGTAAGAGATGAAAGTATTTCGTAATCATTACACATTGATAAAGGTTACCTACTCTTGGGTTAAAGAGGACAGGGTGATTGTCAATAAATGGACATTATTCTTGATTGCGTTTCTACAACAAACATCTCCAGATCTTCAATTTGATAACATTTTGATTCAGATCCTAAAAACAGGTTCTAAATGAGAGCTATGGATCGTAATTCTCTATTATTCAGGCCACCATGGTCTCTCATGGTTTCGAGTATGGTGAGCAGATGTGGCGGAAACTGAAAACGGGAATGCCAAAGAATGCATCAAGCGGGGCCGATATGATTTGATGAAGCCCTTTCCCTTGGAAAAAGATGGGTCTGGTCACCAAAGTTCTAAAATCTGAAACGTTCTGGAACTCTGGAAATTTAGATTGGATGGTCCTTAAAGCTACATACATATTATTTTGAGCTACATCACTTTACAGGCAAATCATTATTTAAGATGTACCTTGGATAGGAAGTTCGAGATTTCTTATCATTAAGAGAAATAAATTGAATAATGGATAACCAATGCCTTGTACGGTTGTCTCCCAACTTTTCATACTCATGGCATCCACTTCATGTTACTACGGTGTTAAAAGACTTAAGAGAAAAATGCGATAAGCGTTGTAAATCAAATTCCTTGCCTTCCACCTCATTAGGTAGCGTGGAGGACGTTCGGGATGGAAATGTACCTTGTGTTTAGCTTATCCCAACCCAAGAGGCTGGAGGCACGTAGCGAAATGAAAATATTTTTAACCCCTTCATGACAAAGCCCGTATAAGCTCACAATGCATTATCATGAATGGGCTTAAGGACATCCCCGTTGTCCTTAAGGGGTTAAAATTGTTATGACTTGTGACACAAATGGTAAATGAGTCCCTCTCGAGCTGGTTTTAGTTCTTACAACTCCTGGATTAAATATGAAATATGAAACTAGTAGAAGAGATTTCTAAATTGGTCTCTACATATACAAAAATAATGATGGAAGAACCCTTGGGATTAAAATACATCATGATTAGCGCTGGTTTGGAAGGCTTATTACATCATCTCGACACGTGTCAATTTGTCATATAAGCAAAATAAGTTAGGTCTTGTAACCTCTGTTCCTTTCCATACATAAAGGAAATTATAACGAATAAAAATATATGTTGTACATGAAACGGCATTAAGTAATGTTTACACATATATGCAAATGTTTCTACATATATATGTTTCTTAAAATATATATGTAAAAATTCCATTGCGAATGCGGTTTAGTAGATGGTTTCACTTCTACCAAACTGTATCCAGGGGGCAGAGGGTCAAATGATTCATTTTGGGCCAACAGCACTTTTAGTCTATTGCTACGATACCGGATTTTTAATGAACGGCAATAACCAATGGGCATGCGTGATTGGCGGGGTGGTCTGAATGCCCCAAATATGTTTTCTGGAAAGCATCTGGAAAAACAAATCCCCCTGTCACCTAGTTCCACGATGGTATGAATCCTTATTTCACATTGAATTTATGAAATTAAAATATATACTCTTACGCATAGGAAAAATTATACTTGAGCTTTAAGTAGCAGTGCTATAACCATGTGCAAAATATTGCAAGTATTTATAAGCACTGAAGGAGTTACGTATAAAACTGATTCTGGTGCAAAGTTTGGAAAGCGGTCTTATCACCATAGCAACCGTCGGAATCGTCCAATCAGCAGTTGCCGTTTGAACCAGAATCACTTTTTATAAATAGCTCCTAAGGGAAGGAGGATACATTGATGCATAAGAAGAAAGGGTTAAAACACAGTTTTTTTTAAGGCTAAAGAAATGTAAAAACGCACAGATTTGCACCAAGATGAGGCGATCACCAGAATGTCAGGGAGCGTTGGAAACGATGGCCATTGAAACTATTGAGTCCTACGTAACTAACACACGAACTTTGTGTTTCTAAGAATGTTTTCACCCATACATTTTACATATACATTGTATATAAAATAGCATCAATATTTGCACATACATTTTGAAAATAGTATTTTTTTTATAGTCACATTTTACATTTTAATAGAAAAAAAGCATCCTTGTTCTTATTGGTAGCTGTATTATTAATGTAAGTGCACCGAGTCCGAATACTAAATGCATTTTTGATCATAGACCGTTCCCCTATACAATTCTGTTTCATTTCCCTTATTTACACAATTGTCGCAAAAAGCATATTTCTAATACAACATTTTTCAAGTGGTTACGTACAAAGAGAACAGCGGACTCATGCCTTTTTAACATGGATTGCCCTGTTTTGGATCACTAGGCAACAAGTCATGGGCCATCCAGACCTCGAAGGCTTCCTAGAGTCCACAATTAAAGTATATTCCTACTTAAATACAGGTGTGCCAGCCAGTCAATGAACCAATCAAACGAAGTGTCCCACCCACGCGTAAAATGCGGGGGTGCCGCCTCGAGGACTGGAACAGCCGACCTCTGGTTTTACCCTTTTCGGTACCATTCAAGGAGGTTAAAGATTTCAGCAACGTTCCCTGAAAATGTGGGAATACGGGTTGAATTCTAGCGATTTCCCCATTTTAGAACGTTTTTGACCGTTTGAAGATATCACGAGCCTGTCGTACCCAACCGTATTCAGTTCTTTACTTCTCGGAGTTAAATATGTACAGTAAAGATAGGACAAATATTTTGCTGATGATTAAGGTTTTCGTACAACATCTCCATGATGTGAGGTCTTTAAGTCTAACGCTAGTTTATCACATTGACAACGCAAAAGCCAAATATTGCTTCAAATATTTACGGACATTTACGGAAATGGTTAGAACTGTATAAAAAGCAGTAGAAATTCTGAAACAATATCTGTAAGATTCCAATCAGGACCTTAACTCTCATTTACAGAAGAAATTGTGGGTGGAGAATAGGTAGACTAAGGATGGGGCTTCTTCATAGTTTTGCAAGACCATAGGCTAACACTTGGTCATGCCTATTTCCATCACTCAAGGTGCCTTAAGAGCACAGTGGTCCACACCAGTTCTCGAGCCCCACCAGAAATCCAGCTTTTCAAGACTTACTCAAATAAGAACAATTGCAGAAGCTTATGTAGGGTTCCTGGCACCCTAGGTCAAGTGTGTGTCAAGTGGGTGCTCCTGAGTGTATTTCTTGGACAGCCTGGTGAACGCACCAGGTCAGGTTGCCTATAATGGTAGGACCTGCCTTACACAGGTGGAACAATCAATATCTTGCTCTCAAATATGCGCACGTGAAAAACCTTCACCCTTGGAGGACAGGAAGTCTGTTCCTAATTTTCTATACAAAAATGATCAAGATTTGACGTGACGGGATTGTCAAACTACATCTCCCGCCATTTTGTCTTGAAGTTAAGCTTCGCCTGCTGTGTTTTGGGCCCCAAACTACATCTTCTGTAAAACTTCTTTAAAAAAAAAAATACTATATCTTACACATGCACTCGATTGCATATTAACTTAGATTGCATATTAACCACTCTTTGTCTACACAACTTATATCGCAATCGTCGGCTGGCCCAGGATCTCTGGATGTACTATCGCTGACTTGGACACTGCTCATCCATAAAAGATGAGAAGGCAGGTCGTGATGTAACATCACAGTGCTGCCCGTGTGTTGAAATAACTTCACGTGCCTTTTGGTGACCAAGAAAAGAGGCATCCAGTAGTTATCCCTAGGGGTGTTCGGTGTCTCATTGCCACCCTACGGTCCACAACAGCAGCAAGTGAGGGCTCAATGCTCTCTCTCCTGGAGCCCACATGGAATTAAGTAGCATCAAAACACCAATGCCATAACACCGCTGTCCATCTCATTCAGTAATAGTACAGGCCCTACCACTGGATGAATTTAAAGGGGCTCAGAGTATTTTATTTTTATAACCTTGTAGCATAGAGTTCCAAAAACCCTTGGTTTACCTAATTCTAATGCTTTTATAATGGGGGGGGGGGAACAAAATATTGTTACCATCAGAGCAATAAGATTTCCTTAATTTACATTGTGAAATAACAATTCATCTGTTTGTCCCCAGTTCTAAATCAAGGCAGGGTTATTGTAACAAATTTTTTTATGTGCCATGCAAGACTTCGGCCTTAAAACAAAAGAGCAAGTTGGAGGGAGCTGGATATCCTTCACTCCCAAGATGTTACAGGTAGAACACAAGCAAAGCAGAAAATATATAACTCCTAATCCATGCAGTATTTCAGGATCTTCTTATACAAAATTAGTGGAAGAACAATCAATGAATGAATCAAGAAGATCCAGAAGCCATACTCAAGGGAATCGGAAGCCATTGACCGAGGAGAACCAACTGTTGTTGAGGTACAACTCCTGGTCCTGATGTAGAAAGTTGGCTGGAGGGTCCCAATGATCCAAAGGGGGGCAGAAGACTGGCTTGCATGGAACGCTGGAATTGCATTTCAACAACAGCTACATATAGAACACTGGATATCTTTTGTAACACGGTATTTGTTTCACATGGGTTCCCCAACATTGGGTTCCCCAACATTACAAGATTATTTCCAATGGTGAGAGATCTAAAGTCTTGAGGCTCATTCACTGAAGTGCTACTTATCTTTACTGAACCAAAACTTAACCATCTACTACATGAAGGCCAAATGCACTTGGAGGAACCTCCTTGAATAACCGTTGTGGGATAAATAAATAAAGAAAAAATTAAAAAAATATAAAAAAAAACACTTAAAGGAAATGTTGTCTTTAATGCATTTTATCCTTTTTGCATCAACCCAATCTTCTGCTTCGATCACAAAGATTAATTGAGAATAAACAGTAAAAAAAAAAAAAAAAAAGAGAGAGAGAAGAATGAGCCAAAACAGCCAGGAATATGTTTGCAAGCATGAAAATAATCTGACTAGGAAGTTGTATAAAACATGCACACAAAACACAAAGTGCTCATTAGCTCAAAGGGATTTTTGATTTATTACTGGGGTTTTGTTTTACGTTGGAAGAAGGAGAGACAAGAACAGAATTGCATAGAATAAGTTGCATACAAAATGAATCCATGACATTTCACTTTCTCTCGGAAGCAATTAAATCTTTTGTGTTAAACCTGGACTGGCTATTTTTTTTATGTATTTTCTCTGTTTGTTTGGGAATCGACGGTTATTAAAATAAACTAGATAATAATTTAATAATACATTTAAAATAATAAATTACATAAATATACCAATATCATAGGTTTTTGTTTTTTACTGGATATGTCCGACAAAATGTGCCTAGAACAATATGTTCTTTGGCCACATCCACTTCCAGTTATGATCCACCAGTTTTGGCCAATGTGTCCTCCAAAGTCTTCTAGTCTTCCAAAGACCAGCTGAGGTCCTTATACCTGTGGGCCTTGTCATCGCCAGTTGGGCCCTGGGATAAGGGGAATCATAATAAAAAATAAGGTGTTTTCAATGAACAACGATGGGGTGAAAATAGTATTTGTCCTTTATTAAATAAGGGCAATTTTTGGGTAGGCGCCAAGGATTTATTACACCGGCCCTTTCATTAGTTGGCTCCCTCCATCTCCAGGGGTAGGCCACCTGATCTAGAACCTCCTTGTGGTCTGCATGGCCATGATTAAGTGAGTTCAGAAGGAGAATTATCCATGGTGTAGGAGCCATAGGGAAAGAAAGAATCAAGAAACAAATGCCAGGCGAGGGCATGTGGTTAGAAATGGTTAGGGAGAGAAGAAGATGAGACAGGAGACAGGTTACCGATGTACAAGAAGGTACCGCTCATGGCGCCAAATCTCTTACAGACAACATCACAGTTTTACAGAGAAGGCTTGAGAAAATGGTGGATAGGAGAAGAAAAGCCGGGGAGTTTACCACCAGATTTGTTTCTGTTATCAAAAATCAACCATATAATCTAGACTAGCAAAAATGTACTTCTTCTTACGTTGTACCCCCCATACATGGGAAATCTGGGGAAGCAGGGTAACAAGCGAATACGCCTAATTTAAAAGATGAAACACTTTTAGCGCCCGTTTTTACTAGATTTGATCTGAAAGCTGATGACTGCCTTTGAGACGTTGACTAAGGATGCCATACTTATATACATTTGCCCCCTAAATGCACAGCAGTGACCTCGTCTACTAGAAGATATTAAAGATGTGCGTATGGCCATAAGGTACGGTTAATATGCATTTTTTTTAATTAGGATTTTTATTACTATTTTCTTGAAATGTTTTCTACCTTCCATCTTATTTTTCGACATGTAATTTTGTTCCAATTCCAAAGCCTTATGAAATACTAATGGAGTACACAAGACCTTCAAAAGATTACTATGTCACACCTGAATAATTTATATTGAGTGGGAAATAAGTGAACGCATTTGGCGGTGTATTCCGTACTTCAGAGAATTCGTTATCGGTGGGAACCGGAAATACATTCCTGATCTCTGAGCCACTAAATTTTTACCAGATTAATTAAAATAGCAAACTGATTCCTGGTTTTACGAGGATTTTTATCCCAAAAGCTTTAAATGTCACTTGTCTACTCAATCATTTTTGAACCATGGGTTGGCCACCATATTATTTGCTCGATTTGGGGGGGGGCAAACAATATGGCCGACTGTGTCCTTCTCTCCTTCTTCCATTATCATAATGGGGTTATATGTCTTATTCTAAGTTGAACCACCAGTGATGGCACAAAAAAAACCCTTGAAGGTACAACCTCTAGAGACAACACAGAACATAGGGTGAGAATCTTTTTGAGTAATCAACGGAACGATAAATCACGCTTTCGGTTTTCAACAAACATAAAGCCCAAACATATCGTACGCATCTGTGGAAATGCATCCATAAAATATTCCTTCATTTAGAATGGAACGCGTCCAAGAACCTACATTAGAATAACAAAACCAATGCAAAAAAGAGCTATATATATATATATATATATATATATATATATATATATATATATAGTCATCAATTTAAATATCGTCCTTAAGGTACTCATTGAATGGCTGGCTAAATTTGTACATTTTTGTCAGATTTTGCAGTCTGGAAGGAAAAATATACCTTTTTTTGCATATAACATTAAATATTATTACAGTATAACATGCAAACACATGCTGGCTAGGAAAATGCAACCTTTAAATAGTAAATTTTTTTGTAATTTTTTTGTAATTTTTTTTTTTTTGTAATTTCCCAGTTCTTTTTCTTTGTTGAATCTGCAGCAGTTTTCTGCCTCTCAAGAAAAGTCAAAATCATCTTCACATTCTTCAATACTCTCCAGTGCAATCATGTGTATATAACCTCAATTTTAAAAATAGAAGAATCCAGTTTATTTCATATTCATCCTCTTCTCTTAGCTGCCCGTTTCACTTCCATCTTTTTTTCATTCCATTTTCATTTGGATGTTGATCCATGCATCATAAATTTCCAAGCTTCACCATATCGCCATCTTTTTTTTTTCTCGTCCTCGTTTGCCTTAATTTTCCATTTAATTCATTTTTTTATTATTTTTGTTACCTTAAATTTCATTTGGTGGTTGTTTTTTTTTTTATCTGCTTTTCCCTCTTTTTTTTTTGTTCTGAAAATAAAGTATCTGAAGGATACTTTTAATTATGGGAAGAAATCAATTAATTCACAGTGACAGCTTCCGCCTGCATATATCGGGCAAGTACTGGATTCTCCTTATAATTTTCTGTGCGGGGAAGAGAAAAAACAAAAGGAGCAGAGGAGAAAGGAGGTAGGTGAGAGAGTGAGAGGGAAAGAAGATTAAAAGGGAGAGAGAGAGAGGAAACGTGGACATTCTGACACAGACTGTCATCATATTAAGCCATGCACCAAAATGATTAGCCAGGTATGGGAATGGAACCGAGCTAAGCTACAGTATATACAATTTTCAATTTATTTTACGTGAAAACATGCATTCAGGCAGATTTTTTTTTATTGCTTGCAAAACTAGATCATGCACAGAAGGGTTTAAGGAAATGACAAGTATTAGAATATATAAATACCTATATATTATCTGTTGAATATATAGAGTATATATATACATATATGTAGAAATAGAGAGAATGTATGTATCTATACACATATATATGTATATGTTTAACGAACGCGTGGCTATATATATATATATATATATATATATATATATATACACACATATATTTGTACGATATGGCTCATAATATCCTGAGTATGGTGGTAACGGGATGACAGGGGAAGCAGAATGCAGCTCCATAAGAATGAGATCAAAGTTTTAATAAAACAGGAAAGAAAAGAATAAATAGAAGAGGTGTTTATAAAGGAAATACTATGTATTGGAGATTTATAAAGTTAAATATATTTCTTTATGTATATATATATATATATATTTAGAGAGGTTTTTCAGGCTCATTAACAGTTTCATTCTTTTTTTAAAATAGTTTAGTCTTTTTTTTTTTCTCCATTTTTTTCAACAACAATAAATATTATATCAATAAAAAAAAATGATACCCTATCCCCCGACTCCCCAATAAAATCTCCTTTGGTGTTTTGGCTTCCTTACTGGAAGAGCTTTCTCAACTCCGTAAAGAGCATTTTCCTGGAGCACACCAATTTGATTCACCAGGGGTGTGGGAGTCGTTGAAGTCTTTTTTTTTTTTTTTTTAATACTCCTCAGCAAAGTGCATTTTTTTTGTTTGTTTTTTTGTTGTCTTTTTTTTATTTTAAAAGCCAGACTTGATTTTTTTTTTAAATATATCTGTGTATAATCTATTTTTTTTTTCTGTCAACCGCTTTAAAAAATAATATAATTTGTTATAGTCTCTTATTTGTGTTCGTTTGCCAGTTTTGATGTTTGTATTTGACTTGTTATTACTAGTTAAGGTTCCCCTTATCAGTTGGTTGAGTCCATGCTATAAGATGGAGGGAATGGGTGACCGCGGACGTCTCACTGCAGATGGTGACCCAAATGGGGTGGAGACAGGAGACAGTCTGAGCGTGTTTCCACTCATGCCAGCTATGCTGTTTAGACTCCGGGATTTTTCATAACCTTCATATCCATGACATAAATGAAAAAAGAAAAAAATAAAGATTATGAAGTGCAACTTATTTTGTCCAGATCCTGGGGCAAGGATAACTTTATACAATAAAAGCCAAGATTGTGGGAGTTTGGAGACACAGACAGCCTTATATCTTCCCATTGTCAGGACCAGAGATGGGCAAAGGTCTCCTGATGTTGGCGACCAACAAGCCCCACGACATTCAGTACGGTCGTTCCGCTAAGCATCATGGGATGTGGAATTTCTCGAGACCTTTGTCCATCACTAGTTCTTATCTAAAAAAGTTATGGATTTCCTTCCCCAGTTCCAAATTTTTTTTTTCCAGTTCAGTTATTGGCCACGTGAATTTAACTTGAAGGTCATTTAGCAAAACCCCCAAAAAACAATATTTAGTACATTAACCAATTCACTTAATTCTCATTTAGAATTTTTAGTATTTGTATCTATTTGATCTGATGCTTTTTTGCCCTTTTTTTAAAAAAAAAATGTGCTAATTTGTATTTTTTCAGTCGTATTTTTCAGTCTTTAGGAAAACATAAAAAGTAGTATAAGCACTACTGTCTCGAGCAATGTGGATTTTGTGAGAGATCAATGGCACTTGCCAAGTATCGAAAAATATATCATTATAAATAAGATATTGTTAAATAAAAATCAATTTTTTTTCATATATAAAAAAGAAAAGTAAAAATTGCAAGATTTAGAAACAACACTTTTTCTTTAAGTGTTATAGGAAACAAAAGTTGAAATATCTTATCAGGGAAACAAATATTTGCATTTACAGTGTAAAGTATTTTAGCTTACAGTCCACTTCCTGTTTGGATAGCTGATATAACATTTAGCAGGAAGTGAAGAGTGCAAGAGAAAAGAACTCCCCCAGGCTATTGAAAACACAAGCTGCAGACACCATGTACCTCCTTCTAAGTTTACCAGCATCGCAAAAGTAAATTTCTACTAAAAAGTACACAAGTATTTTAGGTATTATTTTTATATTTTTTCTTCTGTTAAATTCATGAATACATTTTATGATTGTAAGATGCTGCAAATATTATGTTAAATATGTCACGGTGTATAGTTGCCCTTCTACAAATGTTATTTAATGTCTGATATGTTTACTCATTTATATAATTCTGAGATAATCCTGAAGATAATTTTCTTAAAGTTGGAAAAAAAATATTTTTCGTCAGTAGAAAATATATTTGGGATAATACCTTAATTTCTAAGCCCCAAAACTGAATATTTCCAGCTAAAAATGATTTCATGATTTGGACTTATCCACTACTAAAAAAAAAAAGGTAAAATAATTAAATGCTTTATATTACCCACCAAAATAGAAAAAAAAGCTAATTATCCAGAAGCCCACTTATAATATTCTGTAAATTCAAATAAATTAGCCCCATTTTATTTTTGATTAGGGAAATAGATATATTTTTGGCTGTTATGTCTCAGAATGGCTAAAGCAGAGAAAAATTAACAAGAATGCCAAATGCAAACAAGTTTTAAAGTAGCCAAACAAGTAAGTTATTGTAGTCCCAGCCAATAAGAATATAGACTTCTCAGCCATCGCGAAAAAAATAAAAAAATCCATAAAAATGTATCAAGGCTAATGTTTATTTTTAAAGGCCATGATATGTTTATCAAAAATTTAGTGCCCTTTAGTTATATGTGAAGGCTGGATTTATCAACTATTCAGAGTTTGTTAGAATTCTATTTGAAATTTGCAAGAACATAGAACTCTACTACTTAAATGTGATACCAAGAAGGTGGTAGATAAGTGGAATAGCCTCCAGCAGAAAGGGTAGAGGTTTATGGATGGTTGTGTTAAGATTTGCCAGGTCTTCTTGACTAGGTCCCCTCTGCCCATTGATGTTTGCGAATAAAACCATTAGTCTAGAATAATTGGCTCCCAGTTCCTATACTGGCAAAGAGGAAGACTTCATTCTTTAAAAATAATATTCTTTGCTGGTTAAAAAACACTCATTTTACCTAAAGTGTGACTTTGAGAACATGTGGTATCCATTGTTGGGTTATATGTAAGAGCTGTGGAGTCATCAGAAAAAAATAATGTAACTGCATGCTGATAATTCTTATTAAAAAATCCTAGTTCAAAACAAAAACCAGCTTGGTTGTAATTTGCAGAGAACATATCTGTATTCTGTTCTCAGCTGTATGGAGAATTCAGAATTAGGTATATCTTCGTATATAAGGTCTTCATTCTTTGAGCATCAAGGAAATCAAGTGGAAATCACAAAGTTCTCACGGGCTTGTCTTGAAGATAGGATTATTTAGTCCTACCTCTAGAGCATGTAGAATAAAATGAAGGTTTGTGGGTTTGTGGGCACTGGTACTACCTGGTACTAGAGACATGGATGGGCAACCTTGACCTACAATTATCTAGACTCATTTGAGCCAACTCAACCATCTGAACCTAGTAAGATCTCCTTAACTTGGGCCAATCTTATGCATATGGAGAATCAGGGGGTTTTGGGACCTATTCTGCTCAACAAAAAATTACAATAGAAATCAAGGACTCATCTTGGCTTTACTCAGCAGGGCAGTTTTATAACGACAGAAAATGCAGAAGGTCAAAAGGTTTGGTACCAATTCTTCATGGAGTCTGCTGACTCTACAGAAGAAGTACACAAAATAATGTGCGTGATTCAGCGTTGATTACTCCAACACATTGGGTAATCAGATATAGCAACTGAAGATACTCCTTTCCCCTGCACATTGGAAGCAGGCAATGGGGGAGAATATGTAGCAAAGGTGGGGAAACTTTTAATGCAGAATTTGAGCAAAGTTGTATCTGCACTGTTGGCTGTAGAACGCCATGCTTCAGCCAACCACACTGGATGTTAAAAACTTGTGTATAGACGTCATGAAGGTTTTGAATGTTATTTTTAGACCAATGACTTGATCTGACTTGCCTTAGCTTTTGGGGTTGATTAGGTACCTTCCACTAAGCTTTAATGTTATGAAAAAATATATTCCTTTCCTTTATTCCTTCTTCATTCTTTTACACCTCACTCTAGTACTCGACCATTTTTTACCCCTCAACACTCACTAAGCCCTACTTTAGGTACCCCGGGGCAGACATATTTGGCACATGCTTCCTCTTCCAGGTCTCCTCATTACCCCAACATTTACGGCATTTTCATGAATTGGATTAATACACTTTCAAACGAAATGTGCATGCTGGCAGTCCTCCACTATGTACCTTTTCCTTACACAAGTCAGTTAAAAAAAGTTAATATCTAGAAATTACTAAATTGATTCAGAATCCAACTCGAGTCAATACCAGAAAATGTATCATTAATGTGAGTCATTATATAATATTTTATAAAGACCAATTTCCTTATTTCATAATTAGATTCAAGTGACATCTTAATGAAGAATTTTGATTAAATTGCCATATATTTAACTTGAATATAAGCTAATAAACAATTCCATATGGTATGATTTCTACATGGAATATTTGGAAAAATACATAGGAATAACATAGCAAATCAAAATAGGTTCTCGCTATTCTTTTTTTTTTAAATATTTTTTTTGTAAAATATGTGTTTAATCTAATAATTAAAGCGTCTCAACAAAATTAACTACATATTAATTTTTTTATTTTTTTAATAATTCATGGCTATTTGATTTGAAATTTGGTAATTTCAGAACATTTTTTCGACAATTCTAAAATATTTTTTACCTCTTAAATGTAACTTCACTTTATATTGAGACAAAAATCTCACTAGATCAAGGTATTTTTTAGAATATTTTTGAATTTTATATTGTTACTTAATTTAATTTATTTTTTTATTGGAAATATTATAATATTATTATATTATTATTAAAATAATTATTAATTATTAAAATAATAGTATTACGTGCAAGCATCGCAATTTGTAATATTTATTTAATTTCTACATGTGTCTAATTAAAAAAAATCATCATGCAGCCCCTAATGTTTTTCTCAATTGAGAGAATTTCACTGTTTAGGATATTAAGCAAATAAACCTAAGCAGGTCTATCATTTTTCAGTTTCTATTGAAACAACCTATCACAGCCTGCTTTTATGTCACATGACAATAAGGTGTCCCTGGCAAAATTATGAACAAGGCATAATTTTACTTGATTATTTTACCATTTCTTGTATAAGCCTACACACTATATTAAAATAGAACGTCTTCAGACTAATAAAGCCCCTTTAAAAGACAATTAAAGATTTTTTTCTTACACGTTCTAGATTTTTGAAACATTACATATAAAGAATAACGTTTGTCTGGAGTCACTGCACGTCCCTTTGATTGTTAGGTTTTACTGCAATTTCTATTTGGAACGACTTACCTGGAACTCAATAAAATGGGTTAGAGGGCAGCGTGAAAGGATGCCACACAAAATCCACATAGCAGACCTTGGAATGGCGTATGTGCTATTGCTACTTTTATGTTATTTCCTATAGAGAAGAATGGAATGGCATTTTAAGTTGGGTGGAAAGATGATCAAGTGTTGAATTCTAGATATTGAAAGAGAATGTTCATTAGACTTAATACTTGAGTTGATAAAACTCAGTCTTTCTTCAGAACTGAGTTTCCTGTTAAGTATATTATACTTTATTGATACATCTAGGTGGACTTCCAAAAAGAGCTAAGTTGGACAATCCACTAATGGCTGTGGGTCGTATGTCTACACTACGTTTGCTTGATCAAACATTCTATTAATGTTATTTAATTGTATCAAATGAACCTCGATATGAGATTATCATTGTATGTTGGCCATGTATGGACTCAGATGTTACAGAGATGCAGTTGACTTCTACTGTAACCTGTAAACATGTGACAATTATTAAGGAATGATCTGAACTTTGTATATTGTATCCAAAGGCTTGCTTGATACAATGTATTTTGGGCATTCCAGACATGCATTTAGACAAATGGCATTTGGGCATCAGATCATTAGATAACCATTTAGTACATGGAATATGAGTTACATGAAATTCGGATCCATACTTGGCTGGAGAAGACTTTATCTATGTGAAAAAAACTTAATAGTTTCCAGCCAATAAAACACCAAAGTATAATCCATATGGATCTGAGGTTTATGAGTAGGATTATTGAGGTGCATTGCAGAAATAAACATAAAAGAGCATGTTTTAGAGTTAATGAGGGTGAGAAAAGGGCATCCCCTTTCATGCTACTCACCCCTAAGGCTCCATGCATCCTATTGCTTGATCCAAGAGGCAGCATTGGCATTAAGATCATGCAGAAGATCAATGTCCTGTTTGTACCATTCGCCGTGTCGAGGAGATGGAGTACAGGCGTTGACAGCTGAAGAGCGAAGGGCGCAGGCAATGACAATGAAACATGAATGAAAATGAAAATAAACAAAAACAAAAAAAAGAAATGCTTTAATGTGGATGGTTTATAAAGGTGTTCCGCCCCCATACTCCCAGCCTTTGTCTCATCCTGCGTAAAAGAGCTAATTTCTTTCTATTTGAAAGAAACCTGCAAGATACAGAAGATTACATTTTTTTCTAAGTAACTATTTCGACCCCTTTGCTATAAGTTATTGGTTTGCAATATTTGCTATCATGCCTGAGGTTACTCGTAGAATCTATATGACTATCCAGCTTGGGGGGGGGTCTTAAAGAACCAAACATCTGCTTCAGTATATGGCCCCTTCTTTAACCCTTTGAGTGTCACCCTTTGGGTGGGATGATTAGAAGTATCACTAACTCACTGGTCGATACAGGTCCTGCAAATACATAAATGAGCCTCTATGAGCCATGGTCCCTAATGGTGTGTGATTGTCAGCTTTGCCTCCTGATGGGTTCCACGGGAGGTAATATAATTCTGTTCATTAAGATACGCTAGAAAATGGCCAAGTGGGTAGTCCTCCCTACATGATACATGGGGGGTAATTGACACTCTATCACCAGCTGTTGTGGACAACCATCTCCAATACTCTCAACACGCCAGTACAATAATGTTAAATGACCAATTGCAAGCATGACAATGATAAAGTGATACAAATCCCTTATACTGTTCTGAGTAATACTGAGTAAAGTTATCTTGTGAAGGCTTCTGATTACACCGTATTTGGCTGCTTAGATGTGTACACGCTCCTCTATTGAAAAAAAATGGAGGCCAAATTTTGGACTTACTGGCAAACTTACTCTTGAACGTTACAAGAAAGGTTACAAGTAGCTTGCTCATTAACATTCTGAAGATTCTGAGGAGAAGAAGGTCCCACTCTTGCAAATATACAATCCAGTTTGTATTTATATAATGAGATTCAGCGACCCTTTAACTCAAGTAATAGTTATTTCAGTTAATCATATTGTCAAATTGTGTATCCTCACTTTTAATGTTACTGTTAAATTTTACTATTCCCCCTATTATAATAGCACTAAATGGATGTTAATGTATACATTTTTCTCTTTTGTCCGCTATTGAGCTGAATAATGTCTGTGAGAATGCAAGTTTCTCGAGGTTGGCTTTTGTATTGAAGTCAATAGGGATACAACTCAGCTTGTTAGTTTCTGAGGTTGGACATCGATTTAGAGATTTTACCCGACTGTTAACTGCCTACTGATAAAAATGTATTTGTCTTTAGCATGAAGTCATTAGAGTCATTAGGATGAAGCTTTTTTTTTCTACAAAAAAATTGGACATTTACACATTGTACATCATCTATATATCCCAAGGAGATAATGGACATCATTTTAATGTAGCATCTGTTTAATCCAATTTTCACTCTTTTAAGTTTAAAGTTTCATCCTCGGGTCTCTAAACCATGCTACAAAATTGTCAGTATGATCTGGGATGGTTTTACATCCCTAGGAACACACCTATCAAAAATGCCACCGTAGGAAGCGCATGGGTGAAAAGTGGAAGGAACATGGGCAAAGAATGGGTGGCATGGTCATAATGGGTGCAGTGAAGCCACACTCACTAATCTTCTGCAGTGCCTTTAAAAAAGTGGACACATGGACAATGCCAAGTCTACTTTACGCGGAACTTGGCCATAAATGCAATAAAAAAGGGTTCAACATAGACATATGAAAAGAGTTCAATGAGATGAGATCTTTCATCCCACTTCAACCCATATACAGCTCATCATTTTTAATAATAATAATTAAACCTCACTTTTTTTTTTAAGTAGCTTTACATCAGAACTCATGACTGATTCCCACTCACTTCCATGTGTGTACATATTTACATGAATGTATATTTAACATGCTCAGTATAAAAATGTTTTTTGATGGACTACAGTTCCCATCATACCCTTCTAGTGACAGTACTCTGGACTATAGTAGCTGGAGCGAGGGTATCTTATCCTGCTGCCAGATGAGATTAGATTCCATATTCTTCTATGCCGTCTGTTTAAAAGAACGACATACAAATTTGTGATAGTTCTTTCTTCGGTTTCAATAAACTGGCAAAATCTATTGTTAATGTAATGTGATGAGTGTAGCCCAAGGCAATGGCATAATATCTATACCATACACCATAATACGACTAAATGAATGGAATTGCGTAGACATTTATGGTTTGATTTGCTATACCTTAACCTGTGAATTGGCCTTTCTTATCTCTCCTCCAAAATCCCTTTTCCACATACTCATATTCCTATCTCAGATAACTTTAACGATCTCATACCTGCTCCAAGTGAAGATAGTTAAAAGAAACCTGTCATCATCCATCACAAAAAAAAGGGAGTAACAGCCTTGCTTTGGGGACCCGAAAAACAGTAACACACTATACATATAATTTAAAAAGAAATGTAAATTTGATGCACTTGTGTCTTCATTTTTTATTTCCTCCATATTTATCATGCAATCTGTTTTGGGTGCTTTAAAAAAAAAAGTAGGATCCTCTTCCATGTCTGCTGCCTGGATAATATGTTCTATGGATTAAAACATAAGGGTCTTATGGTGATAACCTACAGGGTCGTCAGGATGGAGGCAGCTCTTTTCTGAAAATACACTGGCCATGTGTGACGCACATCATCTATATATCCCAAGGAAATATCAGCATTGATGTTTCAAAAGAGGGAAATGGTTTAAAAAAAAAAGAAGAAGCCCCGAGATATCTAAGGAGTAGAGGGAAGACCAAAAACATTGTTCTTTGCAAAAGGAGTTTTGGTTGAAATAGCTGCATAAATGAAAGTGAGCGGTGAAGGTGGTCAAATGCGTCAGAGGCGAATACCTTTGCGAATGTTGCCATCTGGTGAATGTGCAAAGTCTCCGGTGGACAACAGGAAGCACGCTCTGTCACGATTGTATCTCTCTCTTGCCCCTGGAGTAACAGGAGACTTTTCTTCTGGTGATAGAGCCTGGTCTATAGTAGGACAATCCTCGTTAGCCAGGGCAGCGTTGGCGGCATCTCCATTCTGCTTTGAGTCTTTAGTGATAAGTGAAAGACAGAAAGTACATCTAGTGTTAGTTTGAGAAGGGTCATCAAGAAGGAACTCAAACATGTGGTCAATGCTAGACATATCTAAATTATACAATTTGAGAACGCATGAGGTCCACAGAAGGTCTTGGGCTGAGACCTTCTGTGGTCCTACTGAGTTCTCCTAGAATTAATTAACAGAAACCATGTTAAAACTTACTGATGATGCATCTTGGATGAAAACTTCATGAAAACTACAGATACAGCCTTTTCTCGTCTCTAAAATGTCTGGCTACCATTCTAGAAAATTCTGCACAGTCTGGGGCATTTGAACTTTGGTTTACCATCATAGACCTGTTTTCACAGATAATGTTTTCATGTGTAAGGAATAAAACCATCTAATGCACACTGGATAACAAAGAGTTAAATCCATCATTAAGTACCATCGAATCCACCTTGATATTAGGAGTAAGGTTTAGCATTTTTGGTACCCTTTCATCACAACCACCCCTACTGGAAAGATGTTCTATGGATTCTGTGCTCGTTCTAAAAGTAGCAGAGTGGCTTAGTTTGTAACCTTTTAGCGTCAGAGAATATTTTATTTTCATCCTGTAATTCTGAAATATGATGTCCTTGGCCTGAAGTCAATGTCTGAAATAAATCTACTGCAAGTATTTGAATAACGATCCTCAGATAGACTGCAATGGATGAAAAAAATCAACATAGAAGTATATTTGCCAATTTTCATTAACTTGTCGCACTGTTTTTTGTTTTATATAGCAATCTATGAGAGGCTGGTAGACAAGTGGAACAGCCTCCCAGCAGAAGTGGTAGAGGGTAGTACAGTGAGGGGATTTAAACATGCATGGGATAGACATACGGCTCCTGAATCTAAGACGAGACCAACGACTGATTAAGGTTTTGGGTCTTTACAGCAGGAGAAACGGGCGACTAGACGGGGGCCGAATGGGGCCGATCTTGGCTGCAAATTCTATGTATCTTTGTAATTAGCTGTTACCCCAGCTTTGAATCTAGCCCATTGTGTCCTTTCTGAGATCCCTCAAGTCGCCTAAATGTGATCTTAAAGAATTAATTTTGGCTCCGCTCGTACTGTTACGGATTCTGGGTCAGGCTACTAGCTTTGTCTCTGAAATGTATAAATTCACATGTATGCCCGTAGCATTATTACACATTAATACATTATTACAGATTTTTTTTTTTAATAAATTAGTTCGAAAGTAACGAAGCCATCATATTCTATTAATTTTTATATTTTTTTAATTTGCTGATAACAGCTGAGCCAATTAGCGATATAGTGTTTTGCCCCGGAGTATTATATCTGCTGAGACGCACTAAGGAAAACATTTATTAGATAAAAAATCTTGATTTTAACCCACTTGCTGCTGTAATTAGTCACCGTGATGAACAGTGGCACATCCCACCCCCTCCCAAACAATTAGACTAAAATGGAGCTGGTGTGGCACTTCAAGAGTTAAAGACAAAGTCAACCCTAAGCCATTAACATTAATCTGACCTTCAGTTAACTGTATTACATGTATTAAACATTCGCAGTTAAAATGCAAAAGCTAAAGTATAATTAACAAATGCAGGGTATAATTTATCTCAGGCTAGTAAACACAAAATTGTCATCGTATGTATAATGAGACTGTCTCGATGCGGTCTAATCCATAAAAAGTATAATTATTCTTTTTTTTTTTTTCCCCTTTTCGTACAATTTCGACACAGGCTTGGCAGATAGAACTCCGTGGCGGTAACAACGCGGTAACTAATGATGCCAACATTCTATGATCTGCGAAGTGTTAAAATATGTTTAATATATGGCATATTGGGGGGAAAACGCATCAAAAGCCGCAGGATGATAGTAAATTTAGTGTAGGCGAAGCTTGAAGGAGAGACGTTAGATGTTCCAAGGAGGAAATCAAGGAGGGCTTAAAGAAGTCATTACAGCAGCTAAATTAGCTTTATTTAATATTAAAATCAATGCCCTTCTTTGCCTATCTTTGCTTTATTTATATAAGGAACAACATGCAGAGAAACTAAGCCCGTCTTCTTTGTCATGTTGGCTTTTCGAGAGTCTTCTAGATGCCACCACGTTGATGAATCAACTCTCGCTAGGTGGGAAATCAGCTTGGGGCATGATATCTGGAAAGTCTCTGGATTTCACCCAAAAGTTCTGGAAATCAGGACGGATTCTGAATGAAAGCATTTCATGTATTGTCGAGGAAGCAGCATTCGGTCCACTCCCTGTCCAGGTCCTGTCTAAAGTCTAGACCCTCACAGCCCTTTTTCCATGTTTTATTGGAAGGTTGCTCCGCCCCACTCATGGCTGGCCCCACCCAGACACACCCCAGACACACCCACTCTCTGCGCCATATAAGGAGCAGACGAGAGAGAGCTCCTGGGAGGCAGTCCTGGGAAGCTCCCGGGTATAGCGATAAGCCAAAATTTTTATGATGGAACGTACTGGTAAATGACAAAATGGGCAACAGTCCACATCCAAGTGGCTCTGTTTTAGCTACAAGATTTGGAATCTAAAAAATTAGGATTTAATGAATTAAGATTTATTGAATTAGGATTAAATGCAGGCATTAACTGGCCATCGGGCAGGAAGATTAAATGCCCAGGCTTTATTTTATAACGGCAAAAGGTCATAATCACTGCGCTGGTGGGCTTTAAGTGCCTGGAAATGGTTTCGCTCCAGTTCTGGCTCTGGTAGAGTTAATGGGGTTAATGGTTTTACCCATTGACTGGGGGGTTATAATACAGCTGTTTAATGCCTACGCAGGGGTACTTTAAGATTACTGCCCCAACCTGTACAGATTAACAAAGTCGCAGATTATCTAGTAATAAAACTTTTGCCTCCATAGGAAAGATAAAGGACAACGTGCACTATCCATTGACATCCATTGTGTGCGTGTTTTCGTACAATTATCGGCCAAGTTGTTCATTCTTGATAGAGCCAATTTAAAAGATGCTAAAAATAGAATTTAAAAAAAAAAACCCATTTGTGCCTCCGAGTGATTTACCAAAGCCTTTCTTCTTCAAAAGTAGGGCAAATCTGATCTGATTTGAAAAGCTGAAAACGCGCCGTTTCTAAAAGATTCAGCTCAGCTCTTAAAAATTAGTCATATGTTTGCGAACTTCGTCATATGATTTAAAAGTTTTATTGAATACCTTTCTGATTTAGCAAAAAAAAAAACACTAATTAAAAAAAATGCAAATCATAGCATCCAGTTAAAATCTAAATATCAAAAATAAAAAATAATATTAAATGAAGGGATAATTTCTAATATGTGCAGGCTATTTATTTCTGTAATTTAAGTGATTACTAGACTTAAAAATTAAGTCAATGCCTCAGCATTGAACTATAGTTAAAGTCAATTGAAAGACTAATTATTTAAATTAATTATTTAAATGAGTCCAAAAATTATTAGAAAAAAAACTATCCAATAAAATATTAAATAAAGCGATGTATATAATAATGTAGTGTTGCACTCAAGAAAAGGGTTTTTTTTATTTCAAACTGTTCCAAAAAACTCCCTTTATCTGCAGACCTGGAGGCCGCCATTGTTGTCAGTCATGTGACCTTCCCTGCTCCAACACTACACTAAGGTGATGCTTTATGGCGATGCTAATGAAGTCCTGCTTATCTAATGAAGTCCTTTCCTCCCTGACTTTAATTATTCAGTGAGTGCCTGAATAAGACACTTTATTGCTGACCCCAGGGCCGTTTTTAAGGGCTCAGTTTGTTGCTGGTGGATAGTATGAGGAGGCTGAGCATTTCTTTGCATTTTTAAACATGGGAGTAATAAAAAATGAATCATTTTTTTTTATTATTATTTTGTCCCCTTTTGTCACAAAATGTTATTGCAGGAAAAAATGATACCATACTAGGAAATAAAGATATTATCTTATATTTTAATATTGCTGGTATTGCCGGTGTTCCTGTTTTGGTTCTAGCTAATGTATTTATATATATTATCTTGTATTTAATTTATTTGTTTAATCACAAATTTGGCGACACTCAAGGAGAGCGCATGATGAATGAGCACCAGCAATGGTCTAAGATATTAGAAGAATAAGGTCCTTTAGCACCGTATTAAAGAACTCTGCAGGGGTATAAAGACAATGGGTGTTTTTATCAAGGTATATGATTTCTACAGCCAATATTGTTACGGTATTGGTCCTACGTGGGGTTAATATATATGGTCCAGGCCAGGATCGTTACGTTGATTCTCATCATTGATAATAGTTAATTGGTCCTAAGAGCCGACATGGAACTCATTGGTGATACAGAACATTTCTGGGCCCGTCGACACCAACAGTCTCTACAATGGTTATATCGAATTAAAACAATAGGTAGTTTGGAAAGTTTTCTTAGTGATACCTAAAACTTTGTGGACCGATCCACTGTTAGAATACAGAACACCATAAGATTGTCTACCGGCAGATACAATGAGCAGATATAAATAGTTTAGTTTTCTATTTAAACCCATTCGGAGAATTGTTATTACCTGTTATCTGCTTCTTTTAGGATAGCTGGTAATATTTTCCATATAATGTTTACTGTACCTGTAAGTAGCTGTGAATTCTTTTGATCGGAAGTCCATTCTTACCTGCTCTGTTGATCTCAATGATTTCCTCCTGAGCTAAAGGGCAGGAATCTCCTTGCATGCTCCTAAGGGGAGACTGCATGTCTGGTTTACAATAATTAGGTGATCCAGGTTGAGGCGGCCGGGGTATATGCTTATTCTTTTTCTTTGGTAGTTTCTGCTTAGCCATAGCTAGGGAGTAATACATTCCAAAATTGTTGACAATAACGGGAACCGGCATAGCAATTGTTAGCACGCCTGCCAAAGCACAGAGAGCACCCACCAACATTCCCGACCAAGTCACTGGATACATGTCCCCATAGCCCAAAGTTGTCATTGTAACCACGGCCCACCAAAACCCTATGGGGATGTTTTTGAAGTTGGTGTGGGCACTGCCGGTGATGTCTTTTGGATCAGCGCCGATCCTCTCTGCGTAGTATATCATAGTGGCAAAGATTAGAACCCCAAGCGCCAAGAAAATGATAAGAAGGAGAAACTCGTTGGTACTGGCCCGTAGAGTATGACCAAGAACTCTGAGGCCAACAAAATGTCGAGTGAGCTTAAAGATTCTCAGGATCCTAACGAAACGGACAACCCGCAGAAAGCCTAGAACATCCTTAGCTGCTTTGGAAGACAGACCACTCAAGCCAACCTCCAAGTAAAACGGTAAGATGGCCACAAAGTCTATAATATTCAAGCTGCTCTTTATGAACTCCATTTTATCTGGGCAGAACATAACACGTATGAGAAACTCAAAAGTGAACCAGATCACGCACATGCCTTCTACATATGTTAGAAAGGGTTCAGTCTCCACTTCTAATATGATCTCCGTACTGGTGATGTTGTTTCGTGTGTTCGTTTCGGTCCTGTTGTTGATATTATTGAACGCCTCGTGGGTCTCAAGGCAAAACGTTGTGATGGAGATGAGGATGAAGAACAGGGAAGCAAAGGCGATATACTGCCAAACAAACACAGAGAATATTTACAGTTATACAAACGACACAGACTCAATGGAAAATATCAATAGAAAAACACAAACATTTTGTAGAGGTATATAAAAGCTTGGCTAATTACTCATCTCTACGCTGGGACCAAGACTGCTATAGAATGGGACTCTTCCAACAAAGTTTGTTAGATCTTTCTAGTCTATTATTCCCTGGCTGAATATCTTGTATACCTATCTATCTATTTATCTATCTATCTCAAGACTTATTACATTTTAAGGAAGCAATATCCTTAAATTATTATTTTTTTAAATATCCAATCACCACACATTTGAAAGCCTTCTTTTTTACACTTTAATCTTTAAACCAGCTTCTGACCATCAGGAACAATATTGATTTAATGAAATAAAAGTGACTTTTTTTCAGTGTGAATCCATTCCTATCCATCTCTCATAGAGGACTGTGGAACATATATAATATGTGAAATATAACCTGGACCTGGTGTGATTCTCAATATATATGGAATGGTGTTGGTCCTGTACCCACCAAAGATGGCCAAGTAAGGTAGTCAGGGAGTTAAGCATCTTTTATCCTCCAATCATTTAAAAGATACAAACTGTTTTATGATTTTTTTCCTTTTACTATGAAATATAGAACAATTTAAAATAAGATCTGTCCAGGGTTTGGGGGGCTTAATCCTACTTTAATCATGTGCTCTATCCAAGGGTTCTCAGTACGGTTGACTTTGGTGAATGCTTGCGTTGAACACCAGTAGACAATGATCATGTAGATTGACTTGAGCTATTGATGGGCAGACTAGATGGGCCCAATGGTTCTTATCTGCCTTCAAATTCTATGTTTCTATGATATGGACGAAACCAATGGACATACTAACTGAAGATTCCATTGGATTTTGAGAGATCCTTAATAGATCTCCAAAATTATATTACCCTTGAAGCCATTCCATGGTTCTCCCGGACGGAAACTTGAAATGCTAATCGGCTCAAAAGAAAAATTGAATCATTTCCAATTAAAATATTTCATAATAAATCTCAATCCATTTCTTAACTCAACTGAAATGAATAGCGCGCTGGAATCAGCTTGAACTACGCATTAACACCTTGACAAAATGGTAAATACAAAGAAAAAGAAAGAGGTACTTATATATGATTATAGGGTTGCCTGAAGGCGTAATTTGTTTCATTTACATGGAAACTTTGTGAATGAATACGGCACAAAAACGCTCATTCTTCGACGGGCTTCTTAAGAATGAATGTAACGATCATTCTTTAAGTACTACTCAGTACTATCTTAAGAAGTGGTACCTGGATAGAGTACCTATATCACTTTTTATAATCAATCCAGAGCTGCGCATATAAAACGCGCTTAAACTTTCACAATAGAAAAAAAGAAATTAGCTCCACGTGTTTCGCTTTTTGTTTATTCTCATGAAAATATTTCAATGTTTCTTTCTATCTATAATCTATAATTTTCAGGGGTTTTTTTGTGATAGATTTATCCGTTTCGGACTCTTTAAAGTGACGTCTATATATTTTTATAGTCTTTCTCTAAAAATGGCAAAATATTACATATGCATAAATGTCAGAAAAAGAGAGTATTGCTGGCAGCTAGAAGTACTCAATATCATACAAAATATATTTTATGAAGAAATCCCAGCTTATTACTTTTTAATGTCCAGGGGAAAACAATGATTTTTTTTATTTCGCTGGTATTTTTAGCTTCCCAATAATTTAATGTGTCAATAGAATTCTTAACTTTATTTTGCAAATGCATAACCTTGCATTTTTCTGAGTTGAATTTCCTTTCACTATGTTGTCTTATTTTGCCCAAATAAACTTTTTTTTTCTGTGTTTTGAGTTTATTACCCTACACGATCCGCAATAACAAAAATATTTTTCTTAAGGATAAATATGAATTAATGAAGTCAAGGGTACACCATAAAAGCACCCAAATCACATAACTTACTACTGCAAGATGTTCCATATAAAGCAACCAATTTTATTCTGCTTTTTAACCCGTTTGAATCCAAGTACAGATAACGCCTTAAGATATTTGCTTAAAAATGTATTATTTCCAGGTCAAGACAAGGTATAAACAATCCTTTTTTCCAGGGGGGGGCAAAATATCCTCCCCACCTTTCTCCACCCCCCCTCCAAATACCTGCGTACCTTCTCCCAATTGCCTACCTTTGTTGGCCCAGGAGAGGGGTTTCCTGGTGGGAGGCAGGTGTTAGTTACCCATTAATAGGAAAATGGATATGACTGCAGTAGTAGTAGCTACAGACCATCATGAACCTGCACAACAGGAGGACTGTAATGGCTGTATATCAGGGGAGCTGCAGTCATGAAACGTTAATGTTGTGAAGTGTAGCTCTCTGACGCACTGTAAACATTCAGAGGTGTTACAAAAAAAGAGGGTAATAAAAAGTGACATAAATGCTTGGAACCAAAAAAATAGGACACCTGATAGTTTTGGCACTCAAAGTGCTGTTATTACATTTTTTCATGATGTTCAGTCAACCAAATGGATGGCTGAGAATCACGAGATGTGCAATCCACAGCAGCTGCACCGCCAATCAATAATGATATAAAACGCTAACATTTGGCACTCCAGTGGTTGGGTACTCCCTTTCCCGTGATGCTTAACATACTAGACTGGCTGAAAGTCATGGGAAATGTAGTCTCAACAGCTGGAGTATTCACTAACCCTAGCTGCAATACATGTTTGAAATAAACTACCTTGTGTCTGCAGCCTGCAAACTGCGTCTCTGCCCAGGCGGAGACTCTGTGCCTGTGAAGGAACATCTGCCACAGTGAAGGTGAGGAGACCAGCTAGAGGCAAAGGAAGACAGCAGACCAAACCACTCTGACAGTGGGGGGTCTACAGAATTAAATAAAAGTTTTTCGCTGCACACCCCTGACTAACAGGTGTTTTTTTCTGCTCTTTTTGTCAGTTAACCTGCTCTAAACAGCCAACTATTTCTCCATCCCCTGCTGCTGCTCCAGTGGGCCTCTTTGAACTTCATTGTCAAGAATAAGTGTAGAATGTCCATGGTGTCGTCTTCAAAAAAGAAGTAACACTATATCCAACACAGAAACAAAGATTTGGTGTGACATAGAACAACAACATATATTAGAGAAAGGAATGGATGGAGGACGCGTCAAATGAGGAGCCACGTACTGAAAACCTGCTGTAAAAGTATAAGCAAAGTATAAGCACTGAGGGGGGATACAGATTTTGGTGCTGGCGTAACAAGGGAAGAGCATGGTTTTTTGTAGGTTTTAAGGGATTAACTCAATTTAAATTATAAAGATAATGAAAAAAAATCATTATTATAATTATATAAAATACAAAATTATGAATTTCATTTATTTTTAACACGCCTGTACATCCTCAAAATTTGAAGGAGGCAATGAGAGTATTGTTTTTTAAAATATTTAAAGAAAATTATGATTTACGAATTGTAAAGATTCATATGAAATGATATCTTTATGGTTCACCAAAAATGTTATGTGTGACGAACCTTTGTGTTAGCTCAAAATAATCTTAATAAAAATCTTCATTGTATAAATATATGTACGTCATGTATAAAAATAACTAAAAAATTACAAAAAAGAAATAAAATTAGAGAAAAAATTAAATTTAATTTACATTGACATTATTTGTTATTTTAAACACCTGGCTTACAATTATTTTTAAAATCTATTTATTTTTCTTATTATTTAAAATAAGATTTTTTTTCCTTGTTATAAATTCTAATTTTTTTTTTAAATTAATTCAATTTTTTTAAATCAAATTTTATACAAATCTTGCGCGATGTTTTTTTATTTATTTATTATTTTATGTTAGCTGTTGCTGTTACAATGATTGTTTTTCTCAATGCGTTCTCCTGTCTTCTACCTAATTTATTTTGACTTCTATCTGCATGTCTGGATTGTTTTCACTTTCTTAAGTTGATATTTAAAGCACAGGAGGCTCTTTTGGACCTTCCCAGGAGGCCTCTTTTTCATCTGCCAGGGAAACAATGTGTCGGAATAT
The DNA here is from genome assembly GCF_027358695.1 of Spea bombifrons. Lineage (NCBI taxonomy): Eukaryota > Metazoa > Chordata > Amphibia > Anura > Pelobatidae > Spea > Spea bombifrons. The sequence continues at coordinate 28,827,747 of NC_071098.1, forward strand.
AAACAGATCAATAGCAACAAATGTCCTGGGCCTTTTACACAAACCCACAGGTAGAGATCAAATTCCTAATTCCTCCATAAATCCACTCCAGGTGCCTTTTGATCTACTTATAGTCTCCAATAAAATGGTTCTTAAACATTTTCTGTAGGCCTCCTCAAATTGGTTATTCACTAATAAACTGCTATTTTTTACCTACCCAAAAAGGTCAAAAACGTGAAAAAAAATTCTGAACATCCTAAAACCCTTAATAAAGCGTCTGAGCCTTCGACCCACAGACCAGGTGATGAAGAAGAACTGAGGAGCTCGACGTGCCCTCACTCAATTTAATATATTGCATATAGGGTGGAAAAGAATTGAGCAGGGGCATAGGACTCCCTTTGTCCCCAGCTTTAGTTCTCTGTATGTGGAACAGCCACCCTGCAGAAGTTAAACATACAATCTGCCGGCCGTTCGGCCCCATTCGGCCCCCGTCTAGTTGCCCGTTTCTCCTGCTGTAAAGCCTTAAACCTTAATCAGTCGTTGGTCTCGTCTTAAATTCAGGAGCCGTATGTCTACCCCATGCATGTTTAATACCCCCCCCCACTGTATTAGGCTCTAAAACCGAAAGCTCTATGTTACAACGATCCCTTGCGTGTGCATGCGCCCGGCTCGCTCTGCTGCAGAGCGTATGGCAAACCATGACGTCTGCATTCCAGCTCTGCGTGTGCCGAGGGTAAGGGATTGCGTTAGGGGGGCTGCGATGTTCGATCCTCCGCACGGCAAAGAGCGTGTAAGCGGTTTCCACCGCAATACCTTCACGATGCCGAATCCCAATAACACCCTTCTACGAGAACACGGAACACCCCGCGCGCTTTCATAGAACATAAATTGGTTCTAATTAAACCTTTATCTAAAAAAAAACATTCCGGCTGGGACCACACATTTATCTTATATGTCCTATAGAATAAAATAGCGTCTCATCCCGGTAAATGGAGCTGTCTCCCCCAACATGCATCTTCCTAGCAGTAAAGTTCCAATTTGATGCATTGCAGCTAATATTTCTGAGACCGCAGTGGGTCAGTGAATGGAAATAAAGCTCGTATGAAGAGAGACGGAGGACTGGGATTAAGTGCTGCTGCATCGATGCAGATATGCTTAACGTTTAAAGAGAAATACAGCCGTTGCGAGGTTTCCTTTATCATCCTGAACAATGCCCGTAACGCGTTTTTATTTTAACCCCCGAGTAATGAGATGCACAGTCCTGCCTCGTGTTAAATCACGATTGATCTTTTCATGTAGGTGCAATAGATAAAAAAAAAAAGTGGTGAAAGTGGCAGCTGTCCTTGGCCCCCGGGAAACATTAAAGAAGGATAATGATAAGTTGGGGTTTAAAAAGAGGCGCTGCGGAATTTGTTGGCGCTATATAAATAGAATATAATAGTAATAATAATAATGTGTTGCTGGCACAATGTGATGCAGTTAAATATCTTGTAATCTATGGCCTCCACTTATAGGGGAAAGCTGGCATCTTCTGCCATCTTCTTTCGGCCCCTTGCCCCCTCCCCAGTAACTCACATATGCACTGGCGTATATGTGTACACACACTCTCACATTTACACAAACATATACACTCATGCTAACACGTATATACACTGACCCATACTTACACTAACATGCATTTACATATGCTCACTAACACACACATACACATTCATGCTTACACTTACACACACACTTACACATACACATTCATGCTCACACACAAACACTTACACATCCATGCTCACACACAAACACTTACACATCCATGCTCACACACATACACATCCATGCTCACACACATACACATCCATGCTCACACACACTTACACATACACATTCATGCTCACACACACTTACACATTCATGCTCACACACATACACATCCATGCTAACACACACACTTATACATACATACTCCCTCCCACTCACCCGATTACCTCACCCACCGATTTCTTTCTGGCTTAGCTTTAACCCCGGGGTCACGTAATGTGATGTCTGCCTGGTCCAAAATTGTTTACAGACTAACGTGTACCAGCTTGATGAAAGTCAGGCCAGCCCTTTGTGAAAATACTTTTGCATCCGGTCCAATTGAGGTTTCCAACCTTGGTTTTAACATGACAAAGTAAAACATTTTTAATTAACGTACAAACTCAGTTGTGTTTTGTTTGGGTGCCAATATATGCTCTTTAAAGAGTATACCAGTTAGGGGAAGATGGCTCCAACGAGATCAACGACTGCTTACAGTTTGACTTTTTACAGCAAGAAAAAACAGGCGACTAGATGAGGGCCGAATGGGGCCGATCTGCCAGCAGATTCTGTTTACCAAATCATGTGTCTCCTCACGTCCAATCACCCAACATTAAGCCGTCCCCTTCATTTCTGCTTATGATTTTTTTCCACTGCAAAGTGTTTAGCTAAACATACTGTATTCCAACACCGCAACACAATATCAAGGTGATACTTCTCTGGCATCAGCTCAAGCGTTATCATTTCAGACCTTCAGTTATCTCCCAGACTCAACAAAAAAATATTTCCTAGAGTTGGCATATCTGCTGTTTAAAAATGGACACTTCTGAACAACCCTTGGAGCATAGCGGTCTATGACTTTCTCATAAGCAAAGCCAGGCAATATGTATAATATATAAGTTAATTATATAATTCAATTATGTCACAATCTGTATCCAGCATCTTGATGATCTGCAACATGTAAAATCAATAGCCCTCCATACTAGCCCTCCCTCTTGGGCCAAGAGGCTGGTGAAACCTTAAAGCTTTGCCCAATATAGAAGGTCAGATATCCGCAACAAAAGCCGCTACAAAGAACCCGCATAACCTCTAGGAATGAACATTTTGTTTCATAATTTGTAGATTAATCCATTTATAAAAAGCAACTCAAACAACTACTTCCATTGAGGTCCCTCAACAGCTGAGATACATGCTGTCCAATACACCGGCTGATTTCTAACCCAACCGTACCCTACTAGATATAAGCCAGGCCCGGGCTGGTCATTTAGCATACTGGGCAAATGCCCTATGGGCCGCTGGCTGACATCACCCATGACAGATCAGGTACTATAGCGTGCTGCCACTGAATGGATATCCTGCGGCCATGCATATCCAGCCACCAGACGATCTTACGTCATTTGGTGGCCACTGGCCTTAAAGAACCAGAGCCACCTAGTCGTCCCCAGTCTGGCCCTGGATTCTGCAGATGGATGTAGGTTATTGAGCTACCGGTCTGCATCTGCCATTCCATCAGAATCTCAAACTTCACCTTGATTTGCTTGAGAGTTTTTCAACATCTAACAACCACAACACCAGACCAATCCGACATCTATATCGTGTATCCGATAGCATTGAAATCAAGATGTATTTAACCTGCAGGGTAACCACAGGCTGTAAGTGGGGTGATTTATAACCATTGAACGTGCTCATTAGGGGCTCAAAGCTTTGATGACTTCATCTTACAGAAAGCAGAGTATTGGTTCCAGCTCTAATCCGCCAACAGCTATGGGGCATTTGCCCCCAAATCCTACAGTGACAGTGCGGTTCCGCTGATGTCAGTGGCCATTCCCGCCGACGCCAGTAGGTGGTCCTGCTGACGTCGCAGGAACTACGTTCCCATGAACGACCATGAGTGGTCCAGGTAGCCATTGTAAGGGTTGGGGAGGAGAAAGGAAGAGAACGTTGGCATTAAAAATTAGAAAACCAATCAATAATTCCTTACTGTATCCCATAATATTCTGGTGATTCTAGAAATCTATTCTGACTGATATTATGAGTTATGGTTCTGACACTCTGAGACTTATCTTTAATAAGCAGGATTTATTAACTAAATATCGCAAGCAAATAAGCACACGGGTGGTTTTAATCAATGAATTGACCTTAAAGTTGTGAAGACCACGGTTTCACTTTAAGGCTAATATGAGCGCATGAAGTTACTTGTTCCTGACAGGCCCACCTGTATCTAAGGAGATCCTGAAACCTTACGCCGTTGGGTTTCTTTGAGGACCAGAGTAGGGAACCACCGGTCTAGAACACTGGTTTAAAGTGACCAGTCTGTCCATTCTCAGCAAAAAATAAATGCTGAAAGCGTCAAATTCTGTGATGATGTAAATGAGGGGTTTTGTAAGGGGGCTCGGGAATTTCAGTTTTGGCTACTGGGTATCAGCAGCAGTTATTTACTGAATAGGACAGGCTGAGGACGCTGCCGCCAAAGACATCAATAGTTGACGTTCCGGCCGCCCCCCCCCCGGTAATTGTCTGTTCTAATAAGAATCCCAAAGATAACGCTGTTTGCTTGAACATCTGCACTGCAGCACTATAGGCTGCAGTGCAGAGCCCGAGGGGTCTTCCTCAACAGCCCTGGCCACCGTGGGAAAGACGCAGCATTCTGGATGTTGCAGGATACGTCGATTCTACGGTCGAGTAGATAGATCCATAAGATATTGTTCTTTATATCTGCTGATATTTGTCACGGAGGATGTACTGCAGTGACAAGTCGCAGTGCGAATCTAGCTCGGAAAAGCAAAGCACGGTGCCAGGTCAGCCGAGGCTGTTAACTCATCGCGCTGGTGTCGGAGGCTCCATTAATGGTTAGAACGTTAGAGCAGACCAGAAGCTGAACTGCCTCCCCGGTATTAACTCGTTCGGGGTACGCTTAGTCTTACCCGTGTCCTATGCAGCACTATTTTAGGGCAATATCTGCAAGTTGCAAAGTAAACGTCGATTTAATATTCTGCTCGGGCAAAACATGATCCACCTGCACCTTGAGGATCGGGCCTATGAAGATCTGCTGAAAGTTTGAGTTCTATCCGATATGGGATATCAACTCAGAACAGCTAAACATGAGTGACGTGGTGGACAGAATTCTGGGGGTTTTGTTTATAGAGTTTTTGGTTGAACGCTATAATTAAGTTATTGTATGAGGAGCAGAGCAGTCATAGTAAAGCAATCGGTAGTTTCACTGTTTGTTATGGTTTGGGGTCAGTGAATACAGGCCGGGTCATTTAGGGTTTATTGTCCCTTTAAAAAAGGAAACCGAGTTCTTCGTCTGTGCAAATATTACTGCAGTCCATGTTTATTACCCTGAATAGATGTTATTCATGCATATTTTATACATATTTGATATTATTATGTGCGCTGTTCCCTCTGGATTCGTTAGAGGTCACGTTCATGGGTTAAAAAGGTTTATCTGAGTCATGAACAAGTTCAAAACCAAACTTTATCTGCTCGATCGGCTGATTTTAAAGCCTTTATTGGGTTGTTCTCAAGGTATACAATGAAGTCACTTTGCCAGTTTGGACCTAGGGATCTGGAGACCTCAATGAACAAAGACTTCTCTGAATCACTGCCACCACCCCAATCCATACAAGAATCAATATGGAAAGTATCAAGTTTGTTGGATGTTCCTTCAAACAGACCTGCCTTCAAGTCTACTTTCCCTTTCCCCTTCAACCCTCAACATCATGTCCTCTCCACCCATTTCTCACAGTCTCTCCAACCCCTCTACCTTTGTGTTACTTCCATCTACCTTCTCCATCTACTGGTCTTCCTAGAAGAGGACATACAAGGTTCCACCACACAGACGCGTAACAAGACCGGTCATGACCTTCATGACCTGGCACCTCTTGTGATTGAACGCCCTACTACTTCTGTTAATCTGCATGGACAGGCTAGCTATGTTACCCTGCACAATACTCTCCTCCATGTCCACTTGTGCCATGAAGGTAAATTTAAGGATAAGTTTAACGATATTTTAAGTAATACAAAATGTTGCCAGCACGTCATACAGTCACCATACTTTCTGGAGCCCCTAATCTGCCATTTTTAACAAAAATACAAGTATAATTCACACATTTCCCCATTTTAAGGAAACTGTATTAAATAAAAGTATAAAATAACATGACCTTTATGTAAACTATTTCTGAAAATTAAGATTTATTATAGATACCCAAGGATCTACTCTAACCCTTCTTCTAGACGGAAAGAACCCAGGCTGGCCCTTTATTTTTTGTATAAATTGGCACAATGGGGAGGATTTTATTTATTAATTTTTTTGTTTTCTAAATGCAGCAAAATAGGCCAGAGTTCCGAGAATTTCTCCTGAGTTCTATGAAGATCCCACTGTCATTCCCATGATGATGTAACATACCTTCAGGCTGAGGCTAAAAATAAAGCCGGAGACAAAAAGGGAATGTTTAATTAGGGCAGGCAGGAGATTTTAATTTTTAGCGAGTTCTAAAAGCGCGCGGAGGTCTACGAGTGGAATAATCAGGTGTGGGCCACCTCGGGTATTCCAGGACTGACCATATTTCCCATGATGCTTAGCCTGATATTTGGCATGCTTCACATCATCGCAATAGAGGTCCTCAGAAGGCTCAATGCTGCCTGTTCCTTAAAGAGAAAAAACCCCATGTCATATTTTGTTATTTTCGTGTTTTTTGGAAAACATTAAAATATAATTTTATAAAAATATCCTCCAATGCATCCGTTTTTTGCCCTAATTCATAATTATTGCGTTCTCCTTACATTTAAAGAACTATTCCTGGTAACAGCTTGAAATAAGGGATTCTACGAATGGAACTTGGGACTTATTTCCAAATTCGGAATTTTTGGGTGGGATTTTATTTTATTTTTTCCTACTGAGACTGCAGTGATATATAAACACCCAACATCCCTCGGCCCCTCACATTCCATTCGATAAGTTCCTTAATTGTGTTTTCATTGTCCAACCAATCACCTTTTTTTTTTTGCTTTTTTTTGTTTGAAAATAGGATGACTGCGTGTTTTCGAATGTGTTCTTCACTCTACGGTCATCGGGACATTGTCTATAATTGGCTACACGTTCGGCGTCTGCTAGCCAAGCAAGAGATATCCTTCATGTCCGAAAGACACTGCAATGCTGTAACATCTATTGCACTACAGCAACAACACAAAAAAAACGATAGTACGCAAGATTTAAGGCTAAAACAGTAAAATTAACCAAGACCTGAAAACGGTAGATTTCGTACCAGATATAGAAACACGTAAATGGAATTTATTAGTCTTATTTGTAATGTTAAGATTTATCGGGGTGTCTTCTATTGGGTATTGTTGGGCATTTTATATATGTTACTGGGATGTTGGTGGATCAGTAGGATTATCTTCCAGCAGAGGTGGTAGAAGTTAATACAATGAGGGAGTTTGAGTCTATCCGGCTATTCTGAACATCCGACCGGGTCAAGGATCAAGTGAGGTTTAACATTTGACAGCTTGTAGAAAAAGGACCTTCAAGATGGGACAGGGGGTTCTTCGTCGCCATCAAATTGTATGTTTTGGTGAGAAAAAAGGATGGATAAAGATAAAGCAACGTCCACGGCAGCGTTCTAAAATGTGGCAAACAGTCTTCTGCTTCTAGACACGCTTGGCTTTGGTTAGAAGATGCAGAAACTGGGTATATCACATTGTAAAGTCTAGTGGTGGACCCTGCTCGGTTGCCCAAGCTCCTCCAAGTTATCAGTAATTTCTCACATCAGCCAAGAACGGCCCGTCAATCATCATCGTCTGCCTCAAAGAACCATCTGGGCTAATAGAAGGGCTACCTGGACATTTTGGGGGGGGGATACATTGGAAACGTGTGATAATAGAGGACCTCTAGGACCGAAGCTGCCAACCACTACAGAAGAACTTACAGAGCTTTTCGAAGCGGCAAAGCATGGGTTAATGTGTTGCCAAGAACTATATTTTATCCAAAGTGGCAATTTTTGTTGTCCCAGAATTAACCCATTCACCCCATGAGTCTTATAACTAAGGCTTAACTCTTTCTGGAACGCAGGGTGAGCAGGAGCCTGAAATTATTAATATTATTATTATTATTTATTATTTTTTAATATTATTATTATTAGTTTAGTAGTATATAGATCATTTTTTTTTTTATAAATTGCTTGTATATTTCCAATAATAATAAAAAAAGGGGGGGAAAGAAATTGCAAAAGACATGGTAAAATATAATTAAAAACTTTAGCATTCTAATGAGCTTTGTTCCATGTAAAATCATAAAGGACGTTACTCTCTCCCAACATGGAAACCCTGGTAAATCCCTATTAAATCCCATAACTATGATATATATTTAAATATAAGACATGGCCGGGGCCCAGCTGTTTCGCTGCACGCTGCAGTAAGACTGTCGATGCGTGTGATATCGCGTTAGCCAATAGAGCTGTGAATGCGTTATTTTATAGATTTCTTAAAGTGACAAAAAAGTGGATTTTAGACCAATAAATCATTAATATATTTTAAATATTCTGGCCCTGCCATACAATGGGTACATATACAAAAAGTTACAAAAAGACAAAATTGGGACTTCCCAATTTAAATTGATTTAAACAGTATAGCGTTTGTTTTTTATTAATGTGGCTTTTTTTTTATTGGCTCATATAATTAAAAAAAATAATAATAATTAATGGCGATAGGGAGAACCAATAGATTTTCTGATAACATAACCTAGAGAGCGAAGAGAGTAAAGGAACGGAAGCAGAGGAGGACTCATTGTTTACTTATTTTGAGGCCGAATACGGTTTGTTCTCCCTGTTTCATTACTTATCCTGACGAGAAAAAGGGGGCTTCACTAACCCTGGTGGTCAAGTGGAAGGTAGCAGAGAAGCATGCGCGTCTGGAGGCTCATCTGCTACTCCTTTGCTCCATATGATTAATGGGTGGTGATACTGAGGGCACCTAGATATGACATCATACTCCAGTGCCATCAGTGCTGAAAGGGTGGTAGATAAGTGGAACGGCCTCCCAGCAGAAGTGGTAGAGGCTAATACAGTGAGGGTATTAAACATGCACGGGATAGAGATATGGATCCTGAATCTAAGACGAGACCAACAACTGATTAAGGTTTGAGTCTTTACAGCAGGAGAAACAGGCAGACTAGAAGGGCCGGATGGGGCCGATCTGCCAGCAAACCCTGTTTCTATTCTCTCCCAATTTTCTATAGTTATTTTTTTTGTGTTAGTTTTTTTTATATATATTTTGGTATAATTTATCATATTTTCAATAAGAAAGAGTATTCAGTGCTACGTTTCTTCACACTCATGGACAAATTCCTGGAACCTACAAGAATTCCTAGAAGCAATTCTCGCCTAAAGGTCTCTAACAAACCCTCCCAAGAAACCATATATATATATCTAGAAATATCATTAATGTAATATGCTTTTAGTGAATGTAATCCAATATAAACAAACATTGGCATTCACCGTCATAATATTTGCCAAGGCTTTTGCTGTCAATAACTACTGTACTGCAGACTCCAGAGAAAGAAGCCTCTTTGGGGGCAGATAAAAAGAGCCCTAATGACTGCTAAGCTTCATTTGAAGAGAAATAACCTTGTTTTATTATTTGAGAACTAGCCTTTTTTATTCTAGAAAAAATAAAAAGTTGACAAAATATAATAAAATGTACAGAGTTTAAAGTTTTTAAAATCCTATAGTAAAGACGTGGGGTATTAGGAGACCTGAAAACAACAACAATGGTTACATTGGTTACATAATGTAACTCTGGTTATTAAGACTTATAGAACTTGGAGGGGCACAGAAAACAAATGTTTAACCCCCTAATAATGAAAACTGTTTGGAATTACACCTTATAGCATAGCCAGCTGAGAGTACTGGGAGTCTGTGCTGAGTGGCCTTTGCAGCAGAAGTCTGGAGGTCATCAAAATAGGGTTTTATGATCTATTTCTGCATTTGATATGGTTTTGTTTGCTGGTTAAGTTACAATGTATATATTATTAGTAAATAACATTTTTATTTACTACATGTTAGTATCGGATCTCTGCTTCAGCCTCCACGTTTCGTTTTAAGCTGACACCAGCAGAATCAGCACCTCTGCTCCTATTATTGCAGTGTTCAGCACCATGGACAGCTATCATAGACGCATTGCTGATGGCCCAAAGAGGGTATAAACCACAGATGGAATATACTAGGTACAGGGCTGATGGATTTTACCCATTCCAGTGGCAGATTGGAGGTTGGGGTATTATTATTAATAATAATAATATTATTATATTTTATTTATGTAGCGCCAACAATTCCCGCAGAGCTTCTTACAGTCCCTACATTCAAAGGGTCTGACACAACTAGACTAAGACGATCTGATACATTAGGCAATGAGATCTGTTCATTAGCTTACAGCCTAGAGGAATACACTTCTACATCCCATGGCATGCCAGGAGTTAAACTGCCTCTAGTAACGCTCTGTTCTTAATGTTTTAGAATTCTATGATCTACTTGTGATAGTCTTATCTCATCTCACACTCATTAAATGATTATTAAGTACATAACGTGCGTATGTATGATGTCAGTGCAACTGATTAAGCTATAAATCTGTAGCCTTCAACAATTATTTTCATAATAATGAATTAATCCTAAAAAAATCTCAAATTGGATTATAGCCAATTTGATTTGCTAATTTAAATATATATGAATAATAATAATATATATATATATATATATATATATATTATTATATAATATATATGAATAATATATATGAATAAAAAGCACCTATAGATTATAATCTTGCAAGCCGGGCCCTCTTCGCCTAATGTATCGGTTCGTCTAAGTCGGTCAGTTCTAGTTCTGTCGGACCCTTTGAATGTAGGGACTGTAAGATGCGCTGCAGAAATTGTTGGCGCCATATAAATAAAAATAAGGTAATAATAATATTGTATTGTAATACTTGGTGGGGGGTGGGGATGAATGCCTTTGATGCAGAAAAAATAGATCAATAATTGGAATCAGGTTTTCCTAAGTGGTTTCATGGGTTTTATGGTTATTTATGGGGACTGCCATAGATCTCAACCATCTCACACACGGTTTACTGTACAAGACAATAGATAATTAATTTGGAAGAGAGGTGTAAGAAACTGCAGACTTAGCTAAAATTCTTGCTGCATTTTTCTAGTTTATTTTGAGAATATCGCCCTCTACTGGCGGTAAGGAGAATTGCATTTAGCTTCACACGTCAAGAAGATACATCATGGTGTTTATAGCTGTTTTATTATTATTATTATTATTATTATTATTATTATCTTTTATTTATATAGCGCCAACAATTTCCGCAGCTCGTCTTACAATCCGTACATTCAAAACTAGAACCAACAGAGGAAGATGAACCGATACATTAGGGAAAGAGGTTTTGTGGTTAACCCAAGTAAACAAATTACCCTTGATTTTAAATCAGCATCAACCTCATCTATGTGTCAATTGAGCTATAAGTCTATTACAAAAAAAGGAATGTAATAGCCCATATTTGTCCTAATTGTTAAATACTTGATCGGTATAATTCTTTTTTCCAATGTTAATGCACCAAATGCTGATGCTGTGTCTCATATTGGTGGTTTTGACCTACCTCCTGAAACAAACCTTTTTGGTTGCTTTGTTTCTTTCAATGGAATCACCAAATATTAGATTAGCCCACATTTGAGATTCTCATATCTGTGGTTACTTGATAGCATTAAATGCTGTCTGGGTCTGGATGAAGGTTTCCAGAACACAGACAGCAAGTTGCTGGAATCTAATTGTAAAGAGTAAAATAAAGAGCTATGCCAACTGCAGCTTCATCATGTAGAAGGACCACTGTGTTTTATTAAGTCTCGGTAGACTTGATTGCCTTCTTCTAAGTCATGCTATGGAGTGAATGGTCTGCGGTCATCTGTATCAGCCTTCTATAGCCCTAAATTCTGATTTATCCTGGTCTAAGAGACCCATTGCACATCCAAGGTAAAGCTAGATTCCAGCAGGGGAATTTCTTGCAAGCTTTGCTGCTTTCCTCTGCACTGCAGTCCAATTTCCAGACCTCCCCATTAACACTTGCACCCTGCACTATATTCTGCAGTTAAAGCAATGGTGGGCTTATGGATACAGCATGCATCAGTTGCCCCTGGCCCTTTGAGAATGCACCTGTATTTCTGTACCCTATCTAGAACATTGTACCCTAAGATTGCAAGACCTAGATGATAGGCTTCACCATTATCATCAACATGTCCCCTCATCATCCCCTGTGGTTGACTATCCTTCTAGAGAAGGATAGCCTCTCTACTACTATACCTCATTTAAAATGATTTTCCAGATTAAAATGAGCAATGAAATACTAAACAATGCTATCAGTATATCTACACGTTCATATAGCCAAATGAAAAGACAAAGAGGTCAATAAAAGCTTTGTATACATTACCCTGGCAGCTTTGGAAGAATAAGGATCTTCAAAGAGAGCCCAGACTTTAGGCTGGAGTCTTTTCCACCAACCCAGCTTTCTACCATCTTCTTGTAGACAGAGTCTTTTCAGATCCCCATCTTCTTCTTCCTCGGTGGGTTCTGGAGTTTCAAAGCTATCCAAGGCTTCTTCTGCATCTCTGTGTTGCCTGTAATTCATCCAGCAACAAGCCTCCACGTCAGTTTCATCAATGCCCCAAAAGGCCAACTCTTCTTCATAAAGAGGACCACAGACATCTGCTGGACAATGGAGTTTCCCTGTCCTGTAATAGTTGAGCACATAGGCAAACACTTGCGGATGTCTATCAAAGAAGAACTCATCTGTTTTGGGGTCATAATCAAAGTTGCTGAAGGCATCTGGTTCTGTAAGCCAGGAGAGCCTGGTACCTGGCAATGTCTTCAGGGTACTTCTGTAGGTCTCATGTCTAATGCCACCCACATTAATGACAATCTTGTCGCTTTCCTCTGATTTGCCCATATCTCCTTTCAAACATGACTTTGAAGGAGGTTTGTTACCAGACTTTCGCCCACGAAAGGATGAGACACAAACTGAACTGATCATAAGTGCATTTGGGTTTTTTTTTTACCCCAAGTGTTTTTTTTTTTTTTTTTCCTACAGAAATCTGCAAGTACAGATCAGGTTTCACAGGGACATCAAATCAGGTGGCTTCAAACTTATGACGTCATCACAGGGTAATTATATTTTTTTTTCTCCAGCTCACACACATCCAGCCCCTTCACTACACACACCCCCCCTCCAAAAAAAAGAGAGACCTAATACAGGAGAAAGCTGCAGAGAGAGGATAGAGCTTCCTTGTAATTAAGATATTTGGAAAGATTTCCTTTTTGTTTTTGTTTTTCTTCTGTATAAAAATATATAGAATGTATCAATTCAAGATCTAAAACAGGGTTCTAGTTTTGAGGCTGGAAGACTGTGGATAGTAAAGTTGATGGATGATATTCAAAAAAAAATCACTGGATTCTCAAACACGTCTGGCTGGTGCTACTGGGGAGCCTGAAAGAAGAAGGAAAATATATACAGGTTACTTTATTTTCATTAATTTTTTTTTCTCTTATTTTTTTTTTGTAATTTTTTTACATAGTTCCATATCCATCTGAAATACACTCATTGAAATCCACGTCACTTACATTATTCCCATCTCATTATCCTTTCCAAAGCTTCAGTAAATCTACATTTCTTTCCTTGAAATCCCATCATCTGTCCCAGATAACTCCTCTCTTCTACCTTGTCCTATATTTCCATTGCCATATGCCTTTTATATATATATATATAATATATAATATATATTATTATTATTATATATATATAATAATGTAAGAAATGCATAGTATATGCTGTAAATTAATTATGTATATTATTCAGATTCATGTTTGTTATGATTTAGTGTTGTTTGCTATCTAAGAATAAGGACTCTAGATAGACACACATATTTCTCATTGTTGGTCAGCTTAAGGGTTAACTATGTTAATTGCCTCCTCTGGAACTGTAAGTACCCCCTGTGTCCACATTGTGTATGTCTCAGCAGGAGGAGAGCTATTCCCTGTAATGTTCTGCACTTACAATATCATCACCCGAAAGTGCCTCCTTAGGAGGTGATGGGGTGGAATATTTAACCCTTGTGACTCTGCTGCCTAAATGACCCAATGGTTCATGGAAAAAAAAAAATTGCTGAGTGGGCTTTCCCTAGCGGATCAATATGGGTAATGCTAAGAGGGTGAGTGGTTCTGCGATGTGTGTGGGTCTCTTTGGTGTTATAGTGAATGAGTGGAAGGGCTGTGCTGCCTTTAAGCTTCATGCTTTGTATCATAGTGTGGAAACCACCTCTGCTGTGTGTCCCTTTCTCACACCTTTTAAGCGTGTGTGGTAAATGTTAGTATGTAGCTCACGGATTGCTCTTGTAACTGTACCTTCTCCATTGAAATACTGCCTCTCTCCATTTTTTTCTTTTTCTTTCTTCTTTCTCTCCCTCTTTCTTCATCTCCTCTCTTTCTCGCTCTCTCGATCTTTCTTTTTCTATATCTGTCCCTCACTTTCTCTCTCCTCATCTCTCTCACTCACTCTCCCTATCTCTGCATCGTTCTCCCTCATTTTCTCTCCCCCTCCTTCTCTCTTTTGCTTTTATATTTATCTCTTTATTTCTTCCTCTATTTCTGTATCTATCTTTCTTCACTTATCCCCCCTCTTCTCTCTCGTTCACACATATAGTGGGAATGGATACTGGATGAATGGGTTTCTGCATACAATAACTGCACCTACATACTATACATAACCCCCCTTACACTCTCACACTCCTTTTTCCACCTCTTACACTCACCTCCCCATTAAGTTCCTCTCATTCTTAAATCCATTACACAGGCTGTCTCCTGTACAGTGCATGGCTTCATACATATTATGTATTAATTCCCTCTCCCCATGTTGGACTAGTCTCTATGTATCCTCCTACACCCCCAATTCCCACCACCCCCTCCTATCCACATCATCCACTATCTACAGACTAATTCTGATTAACTTGTTTTTTTCCCTGCAAGACCTCAAGGAGAGCTGTAGGTTACAGGGAGCCCATGCAGGAAGATAAATCTCATTCTTCAGGGGCAATATTCAGGGTTTGCCTTTTAAATGCTCTGCAGTATGTATATATATATATATATATATATATATATATATATATATATATATATATATATATATTCTTGAATAGATGTTGACAAAGTCACCTTAAAAAGGTGATGGCATTTCAAATTTAATCAGCAATCACATATCAAACCCAGAATTCACATTGATCTATGCAGCAGACTTAAGACATAAACAGCAGTGGTCTGTTAAACCCTCTCTCTCCCATAGTGGATACTGCATAACTGGTAGTCAAAGGGTTAACGCGATTGCCTTTATTGCGATGGCTCAGTTAGTGCTCTAGAGTAGAAATATTACACTTTGAAGTCAGTAGGGTGATTGATAAAAGCCTGGATAGGGCTTGCATGCAGGGGACAGGGTGGGTTAATTGACCTTGGTGGGGGATATTAGTGACCAGAACCTCCTAGGGCTGCTGGTTCTGCAACCTCTGCATTTCCCTTTGTTGTTATCAATAGTCCCAGAAAACATCTATCTATGGACCCATAAATCTGTCTCCTTATAGGCTTCCAGGCTGAATGTCCATGTATATGCCTGTAGGTATGTATGTGCTTTAATCCTAGGGGTATATTATCAGCCCCCCTCCCCCATGGTGTATGCAGCAAATCACTAATGGCTTTTTCCCATCAGATTAAGAACTCCTTGATCATATAGCTCTATACCATTGAATTTGTGATCCTCTAGAATGACCCTTGGGTTATTTCCCAACCCACTGGTCTTGAAATTATTTTGGAGATAATACACATAAATCTGTCTTGTTTTTTTTTATTATGTCTCAGAACCCTCTTTCCCCATACTACCCTATGTTAGGTTGTTTGTCATACTCACTTACACCAACATTAGACTTGGTCCCTCCACCACTGAATTACTGTGTCTGTGCCTTCTCTCCACTATCCAGCATCTAAACCAGCATTAAAGGTGTGCATGCAAGTTTGGAAAGTGCATCACATTCCCTGATCCTCTAGAGGAAGGAAAGCTTTGGAAAGTAAGTATTAAGCTTTGACTGTCTAAGGGGCCTGCACCACGTCTTGGGCCCACTGGCTACAAAAGAGTTAAGTATGGTTTGGGAGAAAAAAGGGGGAAAAGGCACAATTTTACATGCAACTAAATGGCATACAATCAATACAAGATCATTGGACACCAAAGTAATGTATATATATATATATAGATAGATAGATAGATAGATAGATAGATAGATAGATAGATATAGATATATATATTATAAATTAACCTTTCTCTCCCCCCTCTCTCCTTCTCTCTATTTTATATATATATTATATTATATTATATTATTATTTCTATCTCCATATGGCTATCTATTATTTCTGAGCATCTGAACTGACACAGACCAGACAGGGTTAATTCACATATTTCGCTTTCCTCAGCATCCCTTCTGGTTTGCATGTCCAGTTGAAAGCATGAAGCACTCCACAGGCTGTATGGATGTGTAGATCAAGCCTGGGTAGGTGATTGAGGACTCATGCCCATACATTATGATGGGACTGTACTCATGCTTGACTATAAGGAAGGAGGAGGGCACCCTCCAGCATCTGTGCCTGGTCTCCTTGACTAGCTGACAAGGCTAGAATTCCCCTATGGGAATGTAAAGCCTATAGAAGTATAGGGCTTCTTACATCAGTAACAGGTTTTGAATGCAAAACATATAAAAAAAAATATTACAACAGCTTATAGGACACACATACTACTTCAAACCCTATATATCTGCATAGCATTAATAATAATAAAGTAATAAATAATAAGTAAATAATACTACTACTAATAATTCATAATAAATAATGATACAGCCATAAAATGCAATACTTACATGTAACAGGATACTTATATTTCTCAATAAAAGGATTTCTTCTTAATAAGGATAAATGCACCGCTAGGTTTATAAAAAAAATAACATTCATCCATGCAAACCTGTAAATATATAACTATCTTTTTTTTCCCCCCACTGCTCTGAAATTAATCACATGAAAATTGACATGATGGGTATGGAAGATCTGCATCCGCCAGGCTGTCTGTGAAAAAAATTGTGAATGAATTAAAAAAAAAAAATATATATATATATAATAAAAAAATATATATAGCTAGGAAAAAAAAAACAAGGGAGAAAATCAGCTTGTTTGCAGAAAGGGGTAAATATTGTTGCCTTGCCTGGCCTGCTGGTTACAGCCTTGTCAAAAAAAGAATGGGAGGTTTCAAAAAAAAAAAAAAAAAAGAAAAAAAGGGAAAAAAAAAAAAGAAAAAAAAATCCAATGGCTTGTGCCTGTGTATGTATCTCTCTCCAGTTTGCAAGATGCAGAATGGGGATGTGCCTCCCTGCTGCAGACAGTGCTATGACATCATTGCCTCATTAAGGTGGAATTTCAACCTCCATTTCTTTTTTCTTTCTTTTTTTTTTATTATTATTTTTGTAATTCTATATGCCAACCTGATGAAGGCTAAGGTAAGGGGGTTTTTTTTTTTTTTTGGATCATGTAATTTACCTTTATAGGAACACCAAGAGGAAGCTGTTCTGCAAATAAATGTAAAAAAAAAAATCTCCAGTGCTGTATCTCCTTCTCTCCTCCTGGTGATACTTGATATTCCCAGAGCTTGTAATATGGCATTATCATGTGGACATTGAATGTTCAGCTGCAAGGTGGGAAGGTTCAAATGATGATGTCCCCCCCCCCCACCTCCCACCCCTACTTCTGCAATGTATGGTACGTTCTGAATTAGAATCTTGGATTGTTGCATTGCTGAAGCATCTTGAGGTGTGTGATGGATGAGTCCAGCCACCTTAAGGAAAGGGGGGGTTACAAAGGAATGTTGTACACTTGTGCAAATAGATTAAAGGTGTAATGTGTGACACTCTGATCTTTATTGGGTACCCATGGGGAATTAGCAAGGAATGAATAGGATGAAGCAAGGATCCAGAATTCTGGTATTTCTGGTAATTCTATTCAAGATTTCCATCATGAGGTTAGAAAGACTTTCTAGATGTAGATGGTTGGGTGTCTTCTATCTTTCTTACATACAGTCATTAAGTGTATTATGCTTTTGTTCTGTTTGTAGAGTAACTGTTGCATTATTGTCTTTTTTTTTTGCCTTTGTTACATCGTTATCTGTTTTTATTTTGTTGCAACATTGTATTTGTGTTGTTGCTACAGATTGCAGCTTGTGTGTCGAAAGAGGGATTGTGATGTTGTGTGACTGCGATGGCAGGGAGGTCTCTGGAGGGTAGCCTTGGAGGATTGCTGCAGCAAAAGGCTTCAGATGCTGCAGCACCTCTTAGAATTCGAATTAACCAATCAGCAGCCTGCTTTGTGCGGTTAGCTGCACCAAGGGGCTGAATGTGGATTGACAGCTATAGGTTCTGCAGTAAATGGAGCATTTCAGCTCCAGAAGTCACCTCTAAATCCCCTTAGATCATGAGTTGACTTGATCTTGTGGGCATTGCAGATAAGAATACATATAATTAAAATATAAATGGCACTCAGGGTCTTATGGACTTGAAAGTGGCCCCCATCCCCACTCCAAGCAACCATCAACCACCCAGCCCTTCTGCATCATGTTATATTCAGTTTCCCTTAGACGCTTGTGAATGTTGTGGCACTGGAATCACTGCAGTATTTTGGATTCATTGGAGGGCATTTATCAAAAGGTGGCATAAACAGTGGAAATCTGCAATTTTAAATCTCCCAAACCCTTTCCATTTTCACTGGATATATATATATCTGTGTGTGTGTGTGTATATATTATATGTATATATGAAAATCCAGGGGGGGGGATGAATATCAACCCTTTCACTGCAATGCACCCCTTTTAACACCCACAAGGTGTGGGATTTGCCGGCAGATCAGACTGATTCGGCCCATCTAGTCTGCTGTAAAGACTCAAACTTTAATCAGTCGTTGGCCTTGTCTTAGATTCAGGAGCCGTATGCCTATGCCATGCATGTTTAATACCCTCACTGTATTACCCCCTACCACTTCTGCTGGGAGGCTGTTCCACTGATCTACCACACTCTTAGTAAAGTAACTTCTTTACATTACATCTAAGCCTCTGACCCTCTATTTTAAGATATTTGTTATAACGTTTCTCCTCCTTTGAAATAAACTTTCCTCCGGTACTTTGTTAAATTCATTTCTCTTTTTTTCTCTTCCATACCCATATGGACAGAAAGATGGTCTTAATCCTGAAGGATTTTATTCTACTTTTCCTGTTTTGAACTGACAATGAAGCAGGAAGCTATACGCTTTACCAAATGGACCTCCAGTGTTAGGATTTCGTGAATGAAGACATAGTGGGAGAAGTAACTTTGTCCATTTCTAAGTAGTACTTTGAAAGGGAGGATCTCCCCACCATTGATGGTTGGAGTGGGGTAGCAGTAGTCAATAACCCATGCTGAAAACTTGGTTCCTTATGGGGACCTCCAGAGGAGAATTCCGTTTTAAGGGCATAGCAGCAAAACTAGAGATTTAGGTAAGCTCTAAACCCCCCCAGTATGATACCCTATAGTACATAGGGCACAGGCAAGCATGCGCAGAGCCTAATCTTATGAATGGCAGAGCGATGACCTGGCACGTTGGGTTACCTAGATGTTTTAGGCTAGGTGTCTAGGTGGTTCTTCCTCTTGTACCTTATGAGACCACCATCAGCCTTGTTTAAAAGGAATCCAGGTAGTCAGAGAGGAAAGGTTGTGTATACATTTGCTGATTCCTACTGTGAAGGCGTTATGCAGAAGGTCGTCTCTACCCTTGGGGATTGGATCCTGCTTTGTTTTTTTTTTACATTTATATGTGGAATTCAAAGAGCACCACAAACCTTGAAGGAAAGGTTGATGAGTTTTTGAAATTTGAAATCCAACTTTTCCCTCCTTTTCTTTCTCTCATGTTGTAGATCCTGTCTTAAGATCAATTTAAGCTTCTTACGAGAAGATCTACCAATGCGAGCCCTTAGAGATTTGTGTCCTACACAATGCGTGACCAGATACCTGAAGGATACACCGGTCCGGGTCATCTAAGCATTGACATGTTTTTAAACAATGTTTTAGACATTGCTTCCTGTATTCAAGCAGTAATTTCATCTGTTATGTAGCGGTGAGGAAAGCGGTAGGGATTCTCAGATATCATTGAATCGGGGGAGAGACCATAAAGTCAACTCCAGACTGCATCACCCTGAGAATCAATTCAACTTGGGAACCCGGGGTTGGGTTAAAAACCCAGACATTGAGGGGTAAAGGGTTACCAGACCTAAGGACAACTTTTTGGACCAATCTTTTCAGCATAGACCAGTTAGTGGTTCTAGTAAAGGGTTAGATGAGGGACGTCAAGGCTCTGCAGGGGTAATTACGCCGTTCGAAGGCTCTGCAGGGCATTAGGGGGAAACACAAGGCTCTGGAGAGCCACGAACCAGCAGAAGACCCGGTGGAAACATTTAGACAGACATTATAGATTTTCTAACGCATAAATTGGTTCCCAAGACAGAAAACATTTTTTTGAAGTAAAAATGAATAAAAAAATACTAGTGGAGATCAAGTGTTGGCTGTGGCCGCGCTTTTCACCTTGGAAATCGTTTGCAACAACCACTTCATGACCTGGCAAGCACGGCCTTCATGCTGTTGCCCATTTTGACCTAGAATTATTTAAAATAGCTGCTAATTTCCCGTTATACTCTCATAGAATTGTGGCCGATGCCTGTGGATTTTCCTGGGCCGGGAACCCGGAATTATAGATGCGCTCGGAAACGAATTACTTTGGCCACAAGGTGAAAACAAGGGTATTTTGACATTTAAAAGCAGGAGTCTGCATTAAAGTCTAATTCATTAAAATGCAGTTAGATAAATCGCACAAAAGGGGTGCGCTGCAGGAATAGCAAGTGATTTGATTGGCTCGGGGACAAAAAGAACAAACAACTTTTTTTTCTTTTTTTTTTTTTATTGAAAACATGAAAGGAAGGACAAATGTCGTTTGTCATTGTTGGGTTGCTTCAATGTTTTTCCGCAAGTAAGTAATTGAATTAACGTTGGTGGTTATTTCGGTTGTTTTTTTTTTTATTTAATAATTATGGTATAAGAATGAATTAGCCTGACGCTGACGTCCTGTAAATGACCTCGGGGTCCTGCGAAGGCCACCGAAAGTGTAGCACATCTGGCCCATGAAGGTGGGAGATGAAAGGTAAGAAGAAGAAGGGATAGGACGTTGACATCCATGAAAGTGATATGCTGGCATGACCCGATAGCGTGAAAGATGCCTTCCTGCCCCGCGCATGGACATGACTGCATGCGGGTACTCATTTGGTGTGCCCTTGTACTAATTTGAAGGTTTATATACACATAGAGTTGAGTGAGATAAAGAGTTTGGTGTCATAGTTAGGGTCTTCTTTAATGTAGGGTAAAAGGATAGTTACCCTAGGCACAACGGGGTCCCTAGTGCAACAAGTCCTTATGCCCCGCTATGTTGGGGCGAAGGGAGACAGTGAGACAGGAGATTGAGACAGGAGATTGAGATGCGTAAAAAGAAGGGATGTTATCGAGGATGAGGGACATCAAGCATGAGATTGGAGAACTTATGGAGGTCCACAAGCAGAGGTTCCTCCAGAACCCTGTTAGCTTTGACAACGACGCAGGATTTATTTTGGCTCTTGGAGCCAAACTGAGAAAGTGAAAGAAAAACCAAAGGATTCCAAAATTTTATCCACCCACCCAGGCCACAGAAACTCCTCAGTAACCATGATGGTTTGGTCCAGAATTACCTCCAGTGCATGGTAGGCTGGTCTCCCACATTATAAGACAAGATGGTTGAAACCAGACGTTTTAGTGGCTTGTCCGCCGCTACACGCAGGTCTATATGTCAGTGGGTACCAGCACCTGTACATGGGCATCGGGTGTAGGGGCAAGAGGGGCACTTCATCCCACCACTGGAAAATCCCTATCAATGCCACCTTATCATTCATTTATCCCGTGGCTTGGATGGGGCTGACATTTTGGCTTCCCGGCTGGAAGGGGTTCCATGGACTCACTCACTACAACGCATGATAGGCTATGATTATCCTGTATTTGTAGCGTATGGAAAAATTCCAAAACCATCTGATTAAAGACGTGATTGGATATGATTGCCTTTGTTGCCCTTTTTGACTTTTTTTTTAGCGTATTAAAACACAAACGCAGCCCAATCCGCTCTCTTTCAGCTCTCTTTTATCTCCTGGTGTTCCGCTTGATGTACGTAGGCGAGAAAGGGTTTTTGTTCCGAATCCAGGATCACTTGTTCATTGTGAATTTTTCACAGCTGAAAGGTATTTACTATTTGGGCTCGCATGAGTCTTTAAGGAGGTATTCACTACGGCTGCTCAGAATCAGCGACTACTTCTTTTTTTTATGTTGCCAACACATCAGCGGTCTATGTAGGAGGTGATATAATCTAAATACAGCTACAGCGAGGTTATTAGAAACATTCCACGGGTAGAAGAAGACGTTTCTGCGCACGATCATGTCTCAGTTCCGTACGTGAAAAAGGTACATCGCAACCCGATCCATCACAGACAAAGAAGAGCAAATTGCCAACGCGGAAATCCGAACCCGTAAATATATATTTTTAATAATCAGAAAGCGGTATTATGGCCAAAGCGCGCAAGCACACCTGCTACATCAAGGCATCTCGCAGGAGGTAAGAATAAAATAGCTATGATAAAGCGGCTAGACTTGCAGAACAAATTAATATCTGTGACTCGAGCAATTAACCTTTACCATGGAAACCAAACCCCCAAAATGGGTGCTTGTTGTGTATATAAAGGTCAGTACACCTTTTTTCAAGGGTATGGCACCATTTACCAACATACTTAAGCCTCCTGGAAGAATGTTCTTGTTGCCCATAGCCCAAAGAAGCCTTAAGAGCAGGTAAAGGTTTTCTTGGTAGTCTTTTGGGCTCTGGAACCAATTTCTTGACCAGAATGATGGGCTACTGACTTCAAGAAACACAGATATAATCTTAAAACAATATAAAACATTCCAGGAACTGCTAGCAGAACCATAAATGATATTTGTGACCAAAGAAATGAATGGACTTTCAATAGGGAGGTCTACAGTTGAGTCACATTCATTAGTCCTTCTGGATCGCAAGTAGGTCCCCAAGAATAAGTCTGCTGATTGAATTCCAACTCTTGTAAAAAAAATGGGCTCACCAAGGTCTTTTGAAGAACTTTCCAAGTGGCTTTCGTTGGAACCGGCAGATGGAGCCAGCCCTAATGATAGCTCCGTTTCCGACTTGCCACCTGACGTGAAATCACCCAAACACACATAACACCAAATACGAACAAAAAGTAACCATCACGTATCTTGCAATCTATGAATAAAATATGAAAAGTCATCCCTTATTTATAACAGGGCTTTGTTATCCAAAGCAAAAGGGAATACAAGGTCGGAAATGTAATAAGTGGGAGCGCAGACCGATTCAGATGAGGTCAGCCGCCTGAAAATGTTCCATCTTTTGGCGAGTCCTTGTGCCTTCTCCTGTCACGGACTGTTTTATCACTGCCTTTCACGCCATAATCAAATAGTAAACCATTTTTCAATTTAATTTGCATTCAATACTAGTCTACACTTTAGGGTTGATTTATTAAAGCCGTGGCGTAGAAGCCACGTCTACTATTTAGGGTTTTTACACATCATGAGATAGATAGACATCCGTTCTCGTGCAGAGATTAAAATTTTTTTTTTCAAACTGTAATGCTATATTTAATAAAAAAACAATATTTAAATTTTAGATATCAATGGAAAGAATTCTGAAAATATATTAAATATTAAAAAATACAGGAAGGTGTCAAGAATTAACATCACTAACATTTGATGATGTAAGAAACCTGCGTGATGACACTAAGATCCAAACGAGAGTAGATTTTAAAGTATAGAATGTGAAGAGTCTTAACATTTGAGGGGTACAGGACATTTCCGAAGAGTCCTTCTTGCCGGTAAAGGTCCCCGAGGTTGGCCCTCCATCGTGCATGGTGAATACGGAGAGCTGAAAAGCTCAGCTCTCCTGCGAAATCTTGGTTTAGCGTTCATGCCAACCTGGCCATTGGCTCGTGGTTTGGGTTAAATGGATAGAGATACTTGTTTCTCGTCAGTATATCGAGCTAGGTGCTGGCACACATTGCTTCCCATGTGGTTCCACATAGCCTTGTTAGCCCAAGGACCTCTTTACCCCATTGTAGGTTTTCGGGACTTCAAAAAATTGACAATTCGACCTTGTTTTGTTATCTCCAATTCACAGCAAAATTGTCTTGGTTTGTTCCGCCTCTTTGATGTCAGGAACATTTGTAGTTTACCTTATTATACAGACAAAAAGGCTTCTTCCTAAACAACCACACGCGCAGCACATTTTCATCTGAGATCAAACGAGCTGCCTTTTGACTAAAAGCGTTCACTTATAAAAACATAACTCTGTAAGTGCGGATGAAAACGTGACAGGCAGACGCGCATTTCATCTTATTTCCCGAACACTTGTGCAGATTAGGGGGGTTTTTTATAAACAAATATAAAAAATTCAGGTGCAGAACCGGAGCAAAACCAGGACATAAAATTCTGATGGAAGGACGAAACATAAAGTGTGTATCTCAAGAGGAAGACGAGAATTAAGTGTCCATTAGAATGTATCTACTCATAGTTTTGATGGCTCTTGTAACTAGACTTGTGCTTTCGGATTTGTACAAATTGCTAATTTACCAAATTTTGGTCATTTTGTACAAAGCCCCAAAACAAGGCCAGATCCCCCACCCACTGAATTGGATGAAAACAAAGAAAAAAGCTCTGAATTTTCATCTGAAATTCATGGGCCCCCATTCACTCGCTCACACTCTCATTCTCGTTCACTCTCTGTAAGTGTGAGAAGGAGAATGAACGAATGAGAGAGTGTGAATGAATGAATGTGGCATCGGGCAACGAATTTCATTCCCGAATCAAAAATGCCTATCGAATTTTCGGCAAAACCCAATGGGCAGGGAATGTAATTTGTTGTTTGAAAACGAATGGGCCAAAACCCAACCGAATAATTTGTCTTCTCCATGTGTTTTTGGCCCATTTGCACAGGTCTACTTGCAACCACAGTTTAACAGGTAACCTATGGTCTGTGCTTCTAGAATTTGATATTTCTTCTAGTTCTTGCAACATGGAGAGCCGTAGGTCTTGACGTCCATGTCAGCAGAGCTTTAACCCCGACAAAGAGCTATCAGACCAAGTAAGTAGAACCCTCACAGAATATTGGGCTGGATTCACTGACCGAAGGATCTTTATTATAGAAACTGACGGCAGTTAAAAGGTCACACTCGACATATTTGGTTATTTCCCCTTTAAAATATATTTTAAAAAATTACCAAAACAGTGGTTTGAAAGCCCTTCCATTAACGCAGTAAGACGAGTTGTCAATCAATACAGATTCCAATCACAAGCTAAAGCCGGGAATCACATGCAATCGGCTTGAAAGAGAATCATGATCAATGACATCTGAGGATCGTAACTTATTTTCTTACCTGTTGTTTTTTCTAAAAAGATCTTTTTATAAACTATTACACAATTTCACATCATCCGCCAGTTCCTGGTAAACCCATCATTCCATTCCACCGTCTATCAGATATACCGTATATATATATATTGACCGGAAGAGTACAGATATACTGTAAAAGCTTTTTTTAATTTCTAGTATATATATATATATACATATCGAACATCCGCTGTTAAATATTTATTTGATTATCCACTTAACAACTGATCGTTTTGTATTAAATTTTTTAAAAAAAACATTATTTTCGCAAACAAAACTTTTTAGGCGGATGTGACGGATTTAAAGTCAAAGCCGGGTTGTAATTCTTAACCATTGTTGGTCCAAAAAGGAGACCAGTTGAATCTAATTGCTGAGATTATTTAGATTTTGCGAATCCCACGCGGTTGTTGTCCCGATCAAAGACTGTGTAATATTGGCCAATGAAGACATCTCCAAGGATCCACAAAGGACCAGCAGGGGGCGGTACGTCCAGTCCCATGAAACCACTAAGACAAATTGTGTGTCCCATCGTCGTTATCTGTGTGCAGCAGAAATAACATCATTAGCGCCATAAAATAGTCCATAAATCCCGAAAGAATTGGTCAAAGACACAACGTTCAAAGCTGTGTCGCTCGACCACCGGGCACCTCAACTTTCACGCCCAACAACAATGACGCTTGATCATGGGCATCAAAGACACAATGTTGCAAGAAAGAAGAACTCTAGGTTCCATGACTACTAATGCTCACCGATAATGAAGGTCTAATTTCACTACCAAATATTGATGTGCGGATGATGAAACTTATAAAAAAAGGATATCTACTCATCAAACTAAGGATTACAGGTAGGGGATGTTTACAGGCAGTCTGAGTGATCACTTGCAATAAATTTCAGAGTGGCTTGTGACATTATTACGGATCAGGGGCAAGGAAGAGTAGAATGTCATCACATCATAGTATCTAGACATAGTGGGCATAACCCCAAGCCAACCCTGTGGATTAGGTGTCCTTGCAATGCGGCCTAGGGGCTGTGTGCATGGCTGCAATGTTGGGGTGCTTTCAATTGGGCCTGGGGTCATTTGAAAAGAAGGCTATGACATTAGAGAAATGGGGGGCTTCCCCCATTGAAAGCACAATTGGAAATTGCTGACATATGGGGTTTTTTTTGCCTTCTTTTGGATCAACGGTAAACAAGGAATAGGAAAAGGGTCGAGCTTGATGGACGCAAGTATTTTTCGCAACGTAAACCACTATCAATCTCTATAGGTGATCTTGTTTAGTTCTAAGCCCTTACCTTGAGCACATACTGGGATCCTGTGAGGTTGTATTGCACTCCTCCGAGATTAAACGAGACGGTGGGAAGAGATTCAATCTTATTGCATAATATCATATACTGGAGAAAAAAAATAACAACACATAAATGTGAATCCAAGCTGAATAATACGCTAACTCGATCACAGAACGCATTACATTCATGTTCATCCAGGTCTACAAAAGCAATACCTTAATAGCGATATGCACAAGGGTCCAAACCAACCATCAATGGTCCCATATGGATCATGGTCACACACCGCCCTTCGCTACCTGATTACTTTATTGATCGACAAACATTTCTATACAGTGTGATTACACTATAAACATATATATAATAATGTCATGAAAGTTTAATAACACACTTAATAATGCATGTAGGAACCAATTATGGAATGTCGCTCCTGGGATTCTGCCATTTTGGTTGTTGCGCAATATTCGAATCCTTTTCATATCAGAGGGGTTGTGTCTGTATCTCTTACTGATGTCAGATTTACTTATAAACGTGGTTTAGGACAGGATTGAAGAATATAATGAAGAACATAATAGAATATCATAAGAATATAGGGAAGACACCGCAAAGGACTTGAAGGACTACTGCCAACTTTACCTAATGCCAACTTTACCTAATGAATATGTAGATGGATAGGACCAGGTTGGGCATCTACGTGTAGCAATGGTTTGTGTTGGATGCTTTGGAAACTTGATGACACCTACCTCGCCATTGAAAAGTGGCAAAGCTCCTATTTTTTTGTGAAGAGCCCGAATTTCTTCAACAGGTCCCGTAATTAAAGAAGTCCCGGTGTCCACAATGGCCTGGCAGCCTCCGTTGCAGAGAGTGAGCTCGTTACCAACATTCACCCTGGGTAAATAAAATAACGGTGATGCATCCAAGGGGTTTTATCTTGAATTTAGAGATTTTTAACTCTTTCTCTCTTGTGTTGGCCTGGAGAGTCACCATGAAATGGCCCTGGAGACCTTGCCTGCTTACCAGTGGATGGTACGGTTCATATGACCTAGGTTAGGGCCAAGCTACTTATTCATTTAGGTTTCTAGGTACTATTGGTTCCATACTCCGTAACTATTGTCTGATAAACGCCTAAGTCAATAATAAGGTTTGTTGTCTTTACCTTGGCATGAAAGTCGTGTAGGTACCATCCATGGTACATGGCACATATGGTAGAGGGATCATGGAATGATGGCTACAGGTTGGAATGTCCATGATTAAACATGGCGGAGCAGGTTGCTACTTACTCATTTGCTTTGATCTGCCAGTAAGCCATGCGGGTGACATTTACATAATGAAAGTCTCCGGTGTAGTATTTTGGGTCAGTACCACCCAGAAGAAGTTCACCTCCAACTGCTGCGGTGGGATCCCTTCACAAAAACAAACACAGGCAATTATCAATGCCACTGATCTCTTTTAATGACGTCTGACCTTAGAATTCACAAACAATAAGATAATAATGGTTTGATAAACCGTGATGTATAAAAACCTTTGATATTTGACTCAGATAATGATCACCGTCTACCGCCCTTTATGAGCGCAGATTTAAAGGTAGGTAGGAGGCGCTATTGAGCAGTGGTGCACCTTGGCTGGTGCGCCCCAAGGCCAGTCCAGGCGTGGTCCTATGGAATTAGATCATTATGTATTTAGTCATAAACTACTGGTAGTACAATAAAAAAATTAACCATCTGGGCACCGTTGGGCACTTTGACTACTAATGTGATCCGGCACAAAATGGCCATGATGGAATCGGACGAAAAACACATCAGGGCATTTTTTTTCCCGCTGAACGGCGAGTGTTTAAATATCTGATGACCACCAAATGTCCTATATTTGAAAGTATTTTACGAAAAAGAGATGCTAATGTCTGAGTGAATGCCTGACAAGGCAATTTACATGAGCGCTGTGTATTGATCGATTAGAAGAGGCAGGTCTCCTGATTCTGTGTTTTTGATGATGGAATGAATCCTGACACATAATTTAGGACGGGATTCTGACACACTGGATGGAATTCAGAAAATTAAAGGGGCAGCAAAGTCTCGTATTCTCTCGTTCCGAGAAAATAGAGCTCTTATTTGTGATATCTATGAAGTTAATCCTTTAGGATCCTTGTTTTCCAAAGAGTGAAGTCAGACTAATTGTCTTGACTAATCTAAAGACTTACCTCTGACGTTCCGCTTCTCCCGCGACGCAGAATCCATCGCCGCCCCCCAATGTCCTCCCCTCTGCTCGCTTAGCTTGCCCTGACCTTAATTCGTGTCTACCGATTTGGCTTCATATCCACGTACTTCTGGTTTTGACCCGGCTACGTTTGACTCCATGGCTACTGGCAGCCACCGACCTATCCTGCCATAAAGGGGTCCTATCCTACCAATCCTTAGCCTCTTCCATTATACAGATCGAGGATAGAATTGAACCCAAATTACCCTCCATCTAACTAGCTATATTAATTTAGGCTTAAAAAAGACACAAATGTTGATCCAGAAGAAGGCAAAAGCCGTGCATTGAAGGGATTTTCAATCATCCTTCAAAAAGGGGAAAAATGGCACCTGATCTCTCATTGGATCCACAAGATATACCTAACTCTGTCCTTATAGCCAATTATATCCCTGTATGTTCTTCATATTATATACTCTCCAGTCTGTATTTAAAGGCATCTATGGGATCTCTGTGGGGAGTGGATTCCACATGTTTACTGCCCTCACTGTAAAGAACCATTTTTCCCCCCCACTGCTTTGAGAAAAGACTCCCTTCTCCAAGCCTTAATGGATGACCTCTTGTTCTTTGCACAGTCCTATTAATGAGCAGATCATCAGAGAGAGTGCGTTATTGTACTTCTTTAAATAAGGTACAAGAACCTTTAGAACCAGTGGAAACCATCTTAGGAACCCTAATGAACTTTTCCTAATCACCAGAGGTCTTTTTTGTGAGGAGACCGTTGGAGGTCCTAAGGCCCTAAGGCCCATTTTCTGTATAGCCATCCTCCTGTTGACCTAATACGCTCTTAACGCAAGATGGGAAATTAAAATGGGGTACTATTCACTAACCTGTTTAGGTAAAATGAGAACACATTCTTTTCTACCAGCTTCTGCCGCATCATGTTATCAAAAACTGGCAGCACCCCGTCAACAGAGATATTTGGGTACGCCATCCCCAGAATGCCATCAAAACGAGCAGCAACGAACACGATGCCCGGCTGTTTGACAGCTTCGGCGAAGGTTTGGTTCTGGGTCTTTAGGTCACCGATCTGGGAACGAGATCAACCATTACAATGGAGCTGAGAACAGAAGGAATGAACATAAATACTAAAAGTCAACCACATTTAAATGACCTATAATAAAAAATATTAAAAAAACGCCATCCTCTTGGTCCGTGCGCACTCTTGTATGGAGTGAACACGTACTGTAACCGTGTCCTGACTCAGGAATCCCGTGAGGCTCCCCGTTCCGTAGCGGATGGAGAAATCTGTGTGATTTTCCTTGTAGGAGCTGGATTTCCCGGAGTCGTATTTTCTATGAAACCCTGGATAACAGAAGAATAAGAAAATATATATCCTTGAGAAATGTAATAAAGGAAAAGAGTTTCAGAAAATGAACTATTCTACATAAAAAAAAATGCAATGGGTGTTAACAGATAGCATGATTTAGCATTGAACACCAAGTAATGGTTTGTACAGACAGTTGCGCATTAAACTGCACTACCACTGGTTGGCCACTAGGGCAGCAAACTTCTGATGGCAGTGGCATAAGGATAATAGCCCATGCTTAAAAGTGGTGTCCGGCTGTCAGGGCCACTTTAGGGCCACTTTAGGGCCACATAACACTATCCAGTATCCATATTTGAAGGGAAAAGAGCCATAACAATGAGGAATAAATTAACTATTAATAAGAAACAGGTTGGTATGGATCCATCTTCTACTGTATCGGGGAGTTGGGGGGCGACGTCAGATCCCAATGCCTCCGTTCACAACTAGACTAACAAGTTCACAGAAAGATCTCTTGAAATCAGAGGGACCTCTTGAAATCAGAGGGACTTCTTGAAATCAGAGGGACCTCTTGAAATCAGAGGGACTTCTTGAAATCAGAGGGACCTCTTGAAATCAGAGGGACAAATGTAAAGGTTGGGAAATGAGAGAGAGGACATGCGAAAGGAACTCCCAACTGTCTACGGTGGACCTTCTAGTGCTCTCTTATATAACCGGTACTCAAATAGTTACTTACCCCCGTCATTCACTTTAATGGAGGCCATTTCTTTATTGTGTGTTAACCATATATATATATATTGTATACCTTGCTAAAGAGAAATTAAAGCAGAGAGCGGAAGGATTGTAAGTGCTTTGATTTCCTGCATTTGCCTCAATAACCTTTTTTTTTTTGCTTGCAGAGACTGCACCATTAGAGCGGAATTTAAATGAACTTCAGCGCCGCGTCTGAGCCATATATCTAAAACTCCACGGGTCGGGAAAAAAAAGCAAAGAAGGAGAGCCTGCTCGGAGCTGGTACTCTGTGAAGAGCCCTCTGTCTGATGATCTAATCCGTGAAGGCTTGAAGAAGACGCTCCGGTTGGACTCGTTACAGTAACTCTTGGGAAGGTGAGTTACTCTCGAGCATCTCTGGGCCCAAGAAAACTCTTCATTGGCCCCCGAGAGACGGTAGGCATTTCTAAAGACAATTTATGTTCCTAATGAAACTCCGTAAATAAATTTGTTAATAAATACAGGTTCCTGAGTGGTTTCCTTGAGAGCAAATGAGAATATTTAACACGACTTCAAGGTGCGGACTGTAGAAAATCTTTTTTTTTGGGGGGGGTTTTTCAAATTGTTACTTACAACAAGCGATATCAAAAAAGGAGCAATGTATGGAGGGGACCCACAGGTTAGAAGAGCCGGTGTCGAAGATCACGGAAAAGGTTTGGGGTGGGGTTCCTATAGAGATTTCTCCGTAGTATTGAGCCTGGAAAAAAAATAATAAAATAAAAACGTAAGCGACAGTATCGGGAGAAACGTACCTTCCAAAAAATAATAATTATGGAATGACGCCATTGATTTTTTTCCCATCATTGCCACCGCTGAGAAGAAGCGGGACGGAAAATGTTATCCAAGAGTGACCTCAGTGGGTCCACCTCCATCGCTACAAGGACCATGGTGTAAAAAAAACTCTGCTTGTAACACCAAAACATAAATTATCTCCGTCTATCTCCTTTGGGGATATATGAGTGAAGATGTTCCGGTGAGGATGTGACTGTTGTTACTCTTAGAATTGAGGTCTTCACCAATGTCCTAAAGATACAGTAGGAGAAAGCCCTTCAGCAACCAGGGGTCTTCCCATTGACTTCAGTAGGAGGACTTTCTAACCCCTGATTGGCTCCTTGAACTGTCAATTAGTAGCAGGAAAGTGTTCCTGTAGAGTTCAATGGAAGTCCTTTCCTGCCACTGATTGACAGCTTCAAGTAACCAATCAATGTTAAGAAATGTCAGGTCATAGAGGAAGAAGGCAGCTTGTAGGGTTACTCACAGAGCACGTTAATATGTTTTCTTCTCTAGTAGGGGGTGTCAGGGACAGTAGACTTTAACCAAACTCACATCCAGGTAGTTGGTGAGTTTCTCCGGGAACTCGGTCACTCGAGGAACTGGCTTGTGTTTCAGGGTTTCCACCTCTGACCCTCGGCGTTTGAGCTCCTCCATGGACATCCCCTCGCTCATCGCGTGCCTGATGGTTTTAAACTTCTTTAACGGGATCCTGAACGAGCACCACAAACGTTACAAATAAAAACATTGATATGAGAGAACGTTCGAGAACCAAGAACACCGACTGAAGTCATCATCATTGTCATCCCAGAGCTGGACTTTCTGATCTAGAAGTATAAGAAACTGGATACTGTAACAATATGTACAGAAACGCAATACTACATCCCTGCCATGGCCTATAAATGAATTAACCCTTAATTCTGCTAGCTCTAGAAACCATCCCGCACTTGTGTGATCGCTAATTCTATTTAAAGTCCGCATCTGGCCCTACGTGTCGAGCTCCATCTCTTCACGTTATTCATGCCAGCTTGAAATCTTGTCAACCCTCGTAGCAACGCAAGGTTCTCTGGACGTTTCTTCAATAAAAAGCGGAACTCGGTTTTTACAAGATTTCCAGGTTTTTTGTCCACGATGCCCAATGCGCTGTCAGCCAGCGACCAGCCGAGGTGTAAAGAGTCCTCTAAATGCTATTTACAAAAAACAAGGGCCGTATTTATTGATACAATCTAATTAAAACATGCATGGGAATGGCGGCTGGATACGCAGCACCCGATCTGCCGCTGGAGTTAGCGTGTGGCGCTGATGGTCAGCGGCCCACCGGACAGCCGGTCCCCCGCCTGCAACCAAGTAAGATACAGACTAAAGGGGCCAAATGGCCATCAAATGTTCTATATTTCTTTATAAACAAAGTAACCGTGGTTTTCCTTAATAAATGTAACTCATATGTATGGAATTTTTTTAAAAAAAAACTCAGATATTGGCAACTTTCTCTGCAAACTCTTCCGTCCGGTGAGATTTATATAATTTTGTGTAGCAACCCCAGAAAAGTTCATTTTAGAGTCGGGGTTGCGCTCTGTGACCTCCATAATCGTCCTGCTAATGACCATGACGGAAAACAGTAAGTAAGAGACGCGTTTCGTCGGCAATCTGCTCCAGAAACTCCGATTTTTGGCCAGGTGACTTCACATCCTCCAACGTGGGAAAGAGAATTCCCGGGGCAGATCCGGCTGTCGTGACCCGTGCCCGGAAAGTCTTTGGGTCTTGCTTTGGGATTCTGAGGCTTTAAGGCCTGGTAGCCATGGGGCTACAAAATTAAACCGCGACCAACATGGTCCATGCAGAAGAAGACGGCCGGCTAAAACGTCAGAACCTTCTGCAACTGAAAATTCTAAATCCCCGTTGAGTAGACAGACGCCACTTACCTAATCACGTCACCGGTGCTTAGTGAGAAGAGTAATTGGAGGAGGACCAGCGCGGTCTTCATGTTGGGTCTGGTCTTCTGGGTCTTCTTCTGGTCTTCTGGGTTCTTGTGCTAAGAGTCTTGTAGAGCCTGAATTGGAAACTTTGTAACAAGTTTCTTTCTTCTCGTCTGTTGACTTCCTCTTATTAACTTTTTGAAACCTCAACAAGTATCCGTCGCTTCTTTTTTTTCTCTTCCCCTGAAGGCGGGGGGGGGGTGTTTTCAGCTGTGGGTTTTTGTTTTGGGGTTGAATTATTGGCCGTCTGGGCCGTCAGTAAACAGTAGCCTTTAGAGTATGGGGATGGTGGGAGGCCGCATGCCGTGTGACTGATCACGAGAGCCACGCGCTGCCGCTGACTAATAACGGCATCGAGCTGCTTGGTGAAATCAGGAAGCGGGTCACTGCCCATTAACCCTTCTTATTCAGAAGTGAAAAGCGGTCGGATGATCCTGACGATTGCTACGCTTTTACCACCAGAACTGTTCACAGCTCACATATAAAGATATCTGCTTGGCTACTATGAAGTTGGTGTATGGAATGGGTTCCCAGCACAGGTGGCAGAGTCAGACAGTGTAAGACAAACATGAAAGTGGCAATTAAATGTTGTGTATTTTGCTGATTGTCTCTTCCTTTGAAGCAGGACGGTTGCCATCACAGCATTTGCCGTAAATAAAGTCACTCGTTTTTAATTCTGGTTTTTCATTTTTTATAATTTAAACGCGTTGGGTAAGCGGATATTTGTGTCTCAGTGAGGCACAACCAACATCATCTATTCAATTTCTCATCCTGAAATTGTCACAGCAAAGCCTGTCTGAACCAATCAACGATAATCAGCAAGAGATAACTTAATGGGGAGGAATAATCATGGAGATCGTGGAAACAGAGGGTTTACATGGCTGCTCCCTTGGTAAATCCCTGAGGGGGGTTTCAAATATGTAATATTGCTTATTTCAGTCCATAAACCGCATTACATCTGTTAATTTAGTGTATCTAACTAAAATTGAAACGATGGGGAAAATGAGAGATTGGCATTAACCAAAAGTCCAAAAATTAGGACCTTTGGTTAAAAAAACTGCACATGAAGCCATTAATTGGTACCCAGATAATGACACAAATACAACAAGAGAAGTCCGGGTAAAGGAAGGGAAGAAAATCAATACATTTTCTATTTAACATAGGAAACGCCAACTGCGTAACCTTATTATTATCATTATTATTATTATTATTATTGTTAATTCCAATTAGCTCTTTTTTTTCAAAAGCTGCCCCACAGTGAGGCAAAAAAATGAATAAAAAATGTGAAAAAAAAACCTCAAAGCTTCATTAAGTGAAATTAGTCCTCAGTGCTTTAATAAAATAACATCAATGTGTAATAGAAAATTCTGGGAATTTGGACTAATTTTTTTTATTTTTTTTAAATGAAATATATATTTTTACGATGAGCGCCGAACAGGTTTCTGCAAAGAAAAGAAATAAATAAAAGCATTAAATAGCTGAAATTCAGAAGGGTCCAGCATACCATATGGCTTTATAATTTACTTATTTACAGCTTGTATACAACATCTGTGCTTAATGTTCAGGTGTAAAAAAAAAAAAAAAAAAAAAAAAAAAGAAGAAAAATATATTTTTGCCCCATCACATAATGTTTTCAGGCGGCTGCATATCAGCCGTTTGTATGATTCTCGCTCTGTTATCTGAGCCCCGATCTACTAAACACCCCGACTCCTTATCATACTGCCTGTGGGGAAACAATAGAATGGCTCGGTCTTAATCACCCAGTCGGACTCTCTGACTAATGAAGGTCTATGGAGGAACGGACTTCATTAGCATCGCCATAAAGCATCAGCATTCCCATCTTGGATTTTATTTTGCTTTTATTAAATTAATAAAATTAAAGAAAAATACATGGAATTATAAGAAATATAAAATAATACAATAAGTTGCTAGACATTTAAAAAATAAATGGGGCATGGTTCCTTTAATAAATCGGTCGAGGTGCGGAACGCCCCTGGTCTACTGTGCAATCGTTTTGTGCCATCTCTTTAATCTTACAGTAAAACCGAAAAAAGGCAGATTAGTCATTTCAAATTATACAATAATTGGACAATAAGATCACTGGCGATGCTTTTTTTTTGCCATAAGGATATGAACAACGTAATTACTAACCGGCTGTCTGATAAAAAATGAACAAGGAGAACAAAGATGAAAAAAAAAACACCAGTTAACAGAACCGGCTGAAAAAAGTAACGTTATCTAAAAATGAAAAGATTTGACCCGAATGTCACAGCGCAAGGGTACGGGATCCACATGTAATTCCCACTAATTAATTCCCCCTTACAGATAGCGGGGAAGAAATAGTCCATTACTGGTAATCATACTGGAAATACTCTAACATCTTACTTTGTTTTGGATTTGAAAGCCTCGCTGGAAAATAATTACCATTCTTTGAGCATTTTGGTGTAATATGAAACATAAACACAACGCTTTATGGCAATGCTAATGAAGTCCTGCTTATCCAACAAAGTCCTGCCCCCCTTAGACACCCTTTAATCAAAAAAGTCTGTATGGGTGGTTAAGACTGAGATGTTCTGTTGCTCACAACAAGATGGTATGATAAGGACTTTAATGGACAGTTTATTGTGAGTACTTCAGTATGCATTCCCCAAAACCAGAAAAAAATACCTGATGTGGAAGCTGCAGCCCTGGAGCTGGCCTCACCAATGGTCTAACAATGAAAAGCGGCCCTGCAAATATTTAGACACCAGACCCGTCTATTTTGTTGCATGGTCAAGTTACCACATGAGGAGTGTGGCTAGAAACCAGGGCCACGGTGCAAAAATTGCCCCCCCCAGCTTAACAAACAATATGTCCCACAGTACTACCTTTGCCCCAAACAGCTTGTCTGTGCCATCTTTGCCCTAGGCAGATTGTCAGTGCACCAAAGTACCTTGTCTGTGCCATCATTGTCATCAAACAGCTTGTCTGTGCCCCCAAACAGCCCACATGTGCCACATCTGCTCCTAAACAGCCTACCTGTGCCATCTATGCCCCTAAACAGACTGCATGTGCCATCCCTGCTCCTAAATAGCCTGCCTGTGCCAACCCCTGCCCTTTAAACAGCCTGCCTGTGCCACCTCTCTACCTAAAACAGCCCGCCTGTGCCATGTCTGCCCCAAACAGCCTGTCTGTGCCATCTCTGCCCTTTAAACAGCCTGCCTGTGCTGGGGGCAAATGCATTCAGGATTATTCAGCAGAAGCCCCTCGTGTATTTACAACGGCAACCCCACAAAAATGTACCACAAAACTATTCTATACGTTAAAGTGCATATGATGGCTGGAGTGTCCCTTTATTCTGTTTTTCATTCACGGGGCTAAAAATAACAAGGCCAAAACATGTATAAATAAGCAAATACGCAGATGTCAAAAACCTTATACCTTTTTCTGTTCAATTTTTTCTTATTTTTTATGAAAAAATCATAAAAATTCTGAATATCTTCAACAAAAAGCTCTTGTCCTCTTTAAAATACTTTGTTCCCGGAGCATGAGACGACGGCGGGGGAATCAATGTCGCTTTGTTGTTTGATAGACAAAGTTAATTGATCCTCAGGGCTTTAAATTCACATACATATGACTCATTTACACACGTAACTTAACGTGTACCCTCCAGATTCTGAAGGAGACGCCGTCGTGTCTTTGTTAATATTAGACCCGTCTTTTACGGACCCTAATTAATTTTATGGCATGGGAATACTGTCGATATGAAAAATCCCAGCTGGTTAAAAACCCCTGTATTAAAGAAGATCTGCCTTCCCAGAGTAACGTCAATAATGACGATATAGATGTATGTATGTATATGTTTATTTATTAAGGGCTGACAGGTGTACTTACTTACCCATTACTGTATAATATAGGAGAAGTGCAATAGATTAAGAAAGGGGGTCCCTGTCCTGTAGAGCTTACAATCTAAATCATAAGTAAATCAGTTATATATTTGTATATCCCATTGTACAGCGCTGCGGAATATGATATATAGAAACATAGAAACATAGAAAGTGACGGCAGATAAGAGCCAGAAGGCCCATCCAGTCTGCCCAACCTCTGAGTACTCTCCTTTAGTACTTGCCCTTATCCTATATCTAGCTTGGCATTATGCCTATCCCATGCTTGCTTAAATGACTTTACTGTATATATATAAATCAATTAATTATATATATTTTTTTATATATAAATATATATATATATATATATATATATATATATATAAATATATATATTTTTTTATTATTATTATTTTATTTTTTTTAAATAGCTTGTCTTGTTGGGTCTCTGAGTCCAAGTTGTAATATGATGCAATACTGCTTACTATGTTCTATTTACAGATTGTAAATTATACACTGTTAAATAAAATAATAACAACGACAATAATAATAATAATAATAATAATAATAATAATAAATATTAGCATTCCATTCCCAGCAGCGGTTTTAATAGCGTTTGTCGCCCTCTAGTGTCCAGTTTCAGCAAATACACATTAACTCCTCCCACCGCCGTTCTGTGCGAGAACCTAGTGCCCTGCCTCCTTTCGTTACCTAGCGACGGCGTCTGGATGCGATGCCAGACGCCTTCCCATCGTGCAGTGCGGGGGCAAGATGGCAGCTGCCAGCTGGGACGGTTCTGTGTGGTGACGGGCGTGCTTGGCTTCATGTGGGAGAGATATGGAGGAGTCTTCGGTGTTCCTGCTGTGCTTGGCAGCCAGTAGCGGGGTGCCCCTGTACTGCCGGAGCAAGGGCAGCAGCAGGCAGGTAGGAAACATAAACACAGGCAGCACAGGGGCATATGAGCCGGGGCAATTGTTTACAAATACTTGGAAAGCAGGTACCACAAGAGCTGACAGTCAGTTGAGTATGTTAGATATTGCCAGAAATACATTCAAAAACTATATTTTTTTTCAGGGGTGTTAAATAATAGGTACATTTAATCTGTGAAGTTTGGGCTTTAATAAAAACATTGAATGTTACTGAATAATACATTCCAGCTGTGTTTATAAAAAGAAATATATATATATATATATATATATATATATATATATATATATATATATATTACACGGTTATATATTCAGAGTTCAGTATTCCTTCCTATAAAGGATTAATAAATTAGTTATGTACTGTTATCTAGTTATCTTTTTACATTACGTTGTATATATCTATATTATTTATTTATTTGTCGTTGTAATGGTGCTAAATATTTTCTTGTTTAAACATCTTTTGAGAGTATTCAGTGTGGATACAAACAGAGAACGGTTACATTGTTTTTTTTAGATATGTGATATACCGATCAGCCATAACATTCTGAGCGCTAACAGGTGAAGGGAATAACACGGATAATCTTGTTATCATGGCGCCTGTCAGTGGGGGGGGGGTATATTGGGCAGCGAGTGAACTTTTCGTCCTCAAAGTTGATGTTAGAATCAGGAAAAATGGGCTAACATAAGGATTTGAGTGACTTTTACGAGGACCAATTTGTGATGGCGAGACAACCGGGTCAGAGCATCTCCAAAACTGCAGCTCTTGGGGGGTTCCTGGTCTGCAGGGGTCGGTATCTATCAAAAGTGATCCAAGAAAGGAAAAGCGGTGACCGGAGACAGGGTCAGGGGTGGCCGAGGCTCATTGATGCACGTGGGGTGAATGCTGCCGGTGCGGGCAAATCCAACAGACGAGCTGCTGGAGCTCAAATAGCTGAAAGAGTTACTGCTGGCTCTGATAGAAAGGAGTCAGAACACGCAGAGCGTCGCAGTTTGTTGCGTTTGGGGCTGGGTAGCTGCAGACCAGTGAGGGTGCCCATGCTGACCAGGCACCAGGATGCACTATGGGAAGAAGACAAGTCGGCAGAGTCAGTGTGATGCTTTGGGAAATGTTCTGCTGGGAAACCTTGGGTCCTGCCATTAATGTGGATGTTACTCTGACACGTCCCACCTACCTAAGCACTGTTTGCAGACCCTGTACACCCTTTCATGGACACGGTATTCCCTGATGATCTCTTTCAACAGGAAAATGCGCCCCGCCACAAAACAAAAATGGTTCAGGAATGGTTTGAGGGACACAACAACGAGTTCAGGGCGTTTACTTGGCCTCCAAAGTCCCCGAATCTCAATCCAGTCGAGCATCTGAGATATGTGCTGGGCAAATAAGTCTGATCCATGGAGGCCGCACCTCGCAATTTTCAGGGCTTAAAGGATCTGCTGCTAACATCTTGGTGCAGATACCGCAGCACACCTTCAGAGGTCTAGCGGAGTCCATGCCTCGACGGGTCAGGGTTGTTTTGGCAGCAAATGGGGGACCTGCACAATATTAAGCCGGTGGTCATGATGTTATGGCTGTGTTGTATGATATTGTATGATCTCACCAGCAGATGTCACTGTCAAGTTAAGTTAACTGAGGATGCTGGTTGCTGTTCGTAAGGCTATATTTGATGAGAAATAATTGCTCCCCAATTGAATCCATGAATCAGCAAGATGTACAAATCATCAAGAGAAAATTTCAGCACAATTTTCAGTGTATTTTCCATAAGCATCCCATTGAAAAAATGGTCGTCTGGTCCCTCCAGTGTATATCAGGTGGACAAAAAATCTGGAATGTTGGGCGTCACTCGTCTTCAGGTAGTGAATATCACAAAAAGAACAAAATTCTCGTGAAATTCTCATACCAGGCAGGTGAGGAGAACATTTTGTGGTCACCCAACGCATTTTGCTGTGGACATTCCCAGGCGTTCCCCAAAGTCTTTGATGTCCTGATGTCCCACCCTGCAGAGTATTACAGTAAGTATTTTGGAAGTTCCCGGATTACTGCTGATGACCCAGTGTCACCTCGTTGCACCTGCCAGGGTAATGTTTAATGTACCAGGTTGCAATAAAATTATTATCTTTACCGGTTACAACAATACACCTTCAAGGCAGTGTTGACTTATTATATGACTTGTGCACAAGGACAAAAATCATTTTGGACAATTTTTTTTTATTTTGCTCATTGGCTTTCGGACAACAAATTTTGTGTCCTTCCCTTTGGATTGGATGAAATTACTTAGAGGGTGGTAGATGTGTGTAACAGCCTCCCAGTAGAAGTAGCTTGAGGTCTACCAAAGGCCTGAGATATTTACTTTATTGTGAGGAAGATTTACTTTACTGAGGGGGTGGTAGGAGTGTGGAACAGCCTCCCAGTAGAAGTAGCTTGAGGTTCGCCAAAGGCCTGAGATATTTACTTTAATATAAGAAAGTTTTACTTAATGTAAGGAAGATTTACTTTACTTTAATGAGAGGGTGGTAGAAGTGTGGAACAGCCTCTCAGCAGCCTCTTCATCTTTGCACATCTCTATTATAACTTGGTGTTTCGGTTAAGAAGACAAGAGAATGAGTAGCTATTTTAATAGTGAGGTCCAGTTCATGAACAAATCGTTCTTTTCGATGAACTTGATGAATCCGTTCACGAGACGGAACGATCCATTTTTAACAGATCCTTTTGTGAATCATTAACTGCGCTGGTAATCTACAGTAAAGGAAATAATTACCGTATTGGCTTGAATATAGGCCGCACTTTTTCCCCCCACTTTAAGGCTTTAAAGTGGGGGTGCGGCCTATATTCGGGGTCTAGCGCCCGATGCCCGGGACATGCAGTCCCGGGCGCCGGGCAGGCAGCGGGGTTAGGATACAGATCCCACGCAGCGGTGCAGGGGACCTGCATCCTACTCCCCGATACGCTCAGACAGCCTCCCCTGCCAGCACTTCCCACGGGGGGGGGTGCCGGCACGGGAGGTTGTGTAAGCGCATCGTGCGGACCATCCGCACGATGCGTTTTACCTCTGCCCACCCCCGACTTACCGGAGCAGACTCCCGGGTGTCTTGCGGGGCCGGCGGGGGACATCTACGCAATACGCGTATGCAACTTCCGGTACCGGCACCGGAAGTTGCATACGTGTATTGCGTAGATGTCCCCCGCCGGCCCCGCAAGACACCCGGGAGTCTGCTCCGGTAAGTCGAGGAGGGGGGGCAGAGGAGGACAGTGGCAGCATATCTGGGGGAGGGGAGGAGGAGGACAGTGGTAGCGTATCTCGGGGGGGGGAGGAGGACAGTGGTAGCGTATCTCGGGGGGGGAGGAGGAGGACAGTGGCAGCATATCTCGGGGAGGGGGGACAGTGGCAGCATATCTCAGGGGGGGAGGAGGAGGACAGTGGCAGCATATCTCGGGGAGGGAGGACAGTGGCAGCATATGTCGGGGGGGGGCAGAGTGGCATCATGTTTTTTTTGGTGCTTTTTTAAAGAAAAAAAATTTCTTTAAAAAAGCACCAAACTTTTAGGGTGCGGCCTATATACGGGGGCGGCCTATATCCGAGCCAATACGGTATTTGACCCCCTGGTGATTTTGTACGTTTGCTCACTGACAAAGACATGATCAGTCTATGATTTCAATGGTAGGTTTATTTAAACAGTGAGAGACAGAATAACAACAGAAATAATCCAGAATAACGCGTTTCAAACAAGTTATTAATTGATTTACATTATACTCAGTGAAATACGTAGTTGATCCCCTATCAATCAGCAAGATGTCTGTCTCCCAGGTGTCTTATACAGGTAACCCGCTGACATTAGGAACATTCTCTTAAAGGGAGTGCTCCTAATCTCAGCTTGTTATCTATAGAAAAGACACCTGTCCACAGAAGCAATCAATCAATCAATCAATCAGATTCCAAACTCTCCGCCATGGCCAAGACCAAAGAGCTGTCCAAGGATGGCAGGGACAAGATTGTAGACCTACACAAGGCTGGAATGGGCTACAAGACCATCGCCAAGCAGCTTGGTGAGAAGGTGACAACAGTTGGTGCGATCATTCGCAAATGGAAGAAACACAAAATAACTGTCAATCTCCCTTGATCTGGGGCTCCATGCAAGATCTCACCATGTGGATCTCACTCAATGATCATGAGAACCAGGGAGGAATCAGCCCAGAACTACATGGGGGGATCTCGTCAGTGATCTCAAGGCAGCTGGGACCAAAGTCACCAAGAAAACAATTGGTAACACACTACGCCGTGAAGGACTGAAATCCTGCAGCCCCCGCAAGGTCCCCCTGCTCAAGAAAGCCCGTATCGGCCCGTCTGAAGTTTGCCAGTAAACGTCTGAATGATTCAGAGGTGAAAGTGTTGTGGTCGGATGAGACCTCACCGTGTTTGGAGGAGGAGGAGGACCCCAAGAACACCATCCCCACCGTCAAACACGGAGGTGGAAACATTATGTTTTTCTGCTAAGTGGACAGGACAACTTCACCGCATCGAAGCGACGATGGATGTGGCCATGCAACGTCAAATCCTGGATGAGAACCTCCTTCCCTCAGCCAGGGCATTGAAAATGGGTTATTATAGAGTAAGGTGAACATACATTTTACATCACAAATCAGATTGTTTTTCCCAAGAAAATCTTGATCATATGAGTTCTAATTCTAAAGGCTAGTGTGCCAGTAAGACCTCAGGGGTCATCTCATAGAGTAAGGACATCACATGAAAAATAGAGAAGAGGCAAGCTGCTGTCTGAATTTAGAAGACATGCTGTAGGATATACATACGGCTCCTGAATCTAAGACCAAGGACCGATTACGTTTTGAGTCTTTACACTAGGGCAAATGGGCCAACTAGACGGGGGGCGAATGGGGCCGATCTGCTGTCCAATTTCTATAGTTTTCTATAGCATCGCCACACAATATAAATTTGATCTCTGCGGCTATACGTTCTGAAAATGCAGTGCTCTTGGATATGAAATATTACATGTTTTTTTTGTTAATATGCTTTGTTTGGATAACTTTTTGTTATGTGGATTTCGTTTGCACAAAATACCATGCTTTTGGAATTTGAGCTTTATCTGCAGTTAAGATACTCTCCACGCTGCAGCCTCTGTTTTGATGGGGAAATATGCACGTTTACAAAA
Source organism: Spea bombifrons (assembly GCF_027358695.1). Lineage (NCBI taxonomy): Eukaryota > Metazoa > Chordata > Amphibia > Anura > Pelobatidae > Spea > Spea bombifrons. The sequence goes on from NC_071098.1 coordinate 28,871,475, forward strand.
GTGAGACGCTTGATGAAGAGATTAGGTTCCGTGAAAATTGTTGTATATGGGTATTCCAGCATGCCAATGACCCCTTTAGTTTGCACCTCTTTGCCCCCAACTGCACCTGAACTCCTCGGTCCTGGCCATTAAATTAACCCTAAACACCCCATTAACTGTGAACTGCCCCTAAATTAACCTCAACTTCCAGCACCCCCGGATATTTATCTTCTAGATAAGATGATGAACTTATTGACATTGCACATAACTGTAAGTTTAGTTACGGAGCAGTTCGTGATTTCAACGAACCACTCAAAATGAACCGATTCACTTTAGTGATCCGGACTTCCTATCGCTAATTTTAATCGAAAAAGATATTAAGGCTGAGATTACATTTCAAGAAATGAATGCATATGTCACATACAACGTTAGTCTTTGTTTTAAATTAGATTCTGTACTCTTTAGTGAATTTAAATGTTCTGAATCAAAAGCATTTCCTCCATAAGCTTTGAAGTAGGGTGGAGAAAGTGCAACAGGGCATCTCGATTATGGCAGGAGATTTTAATTTCGCTGAGAATGTAAATTTTAGATTAATTTTATCGAGCGCTCATTTAGGTCCTATGGGCTGGCTGGTTGGATTTTGGAAGCTATTATACTATTTATATACACACATATATATATATATATATATATATATATATATATATATATATATATATATATATATATATATATATATATATATATATAGAGAGAGAGAGAGAGATACATCGGACCTTCAGCCAGAACAATATGAGCAAGAATCGTATCAGATCGGTTCAGGATAACTAACGGCACCAGGCAAGGTTGCCCTCTGCCTCCATTACTTTATATAACGTCTATTGAGCCTTTAGACAAGGAATTAAGACAAAGCAAAGAAAAGAGAAGGTTTTACATCGAAACAGCTGGAGTTAAAAATGTGCCTGTATGCCGATAACATCTTACTAACTATACAGAAACTGAAGTCTTGAAGCAGCTTCAACTGGCTTTTAGACAAGGAAATCCATTATTAAAAAAAGGGAAAAGGGTTACTTAAAAAAAAATAAATCTTTTTAGATAACATATTTTGTACGCAGATAACTTGACAGTTTAAAGAATGTTTTAAAATTTTTCGAATTACATATTTGTGGAAGGACCCCCCCAGCTATGAAAGCATGGGGCAGGAACACACATACCGTATTGGCTCGGATATAGGCCGCCCCCTAAAAGTTTGGTGCTTTTTTAAAGAAAAATTTTTTTCTTTAAAAAAGCACCAAAAAACATGCTGCCACTCTGTCCTCTCCCCCCCCCGAGATATGCTGCCACTCTGTCCTCCCCCTCCGAGATATGCTGCCACTCTGCCCTCTCTCCCTCCCCGAGATATGCTGCCACTCTGTCCTCCCCCCCCTCGAGATACGCTGCCACTCTGTCCTCCCCGCGATATGCTACCACTCTGTCCTCCCCCCCCCCGACTTACCAGAGCAGACTCCCGGGTGTCTTACGGGGCCGGAGGGGGACATCTATGCACATCGTGTATACAACTCCCGGTGCCGGCACTCAGCGGAAGTGCCGGTACCGGAAGTTGTATACGCGTATTGCGTAGATGTCTTCCGCCGGCCCTGCAAGACCCGGGAGTCTGCCCTGGTAAGTCGGGGGGGTTAGAATGCATCGTGCGCACGTTCACCGGCAACGGCGCATCGCCGCTGCCGGTGAACGTCCGTGCGATGCGCTTAGACAACCTCCCGTGCCGGTACTCCCCCCGTGGAAAGTGCCGGCAGGGGAGGCTGTCTGAGCGTATCAGACAGTAGGATACAGGTCCCCTGCACCGCTGCGGGGGATCTGTATCCTAACCCCGCTGCCTGCCGGCGCCCGGGACTGCATGTCCCGGGCGTCGGGCGCTAGACCCCGAATATAGGCCGCACCCCCACTTTAAAGACTTAAAGTGGGGGAAAAAAGTGCGTCCTATATTCGGGCCAATACGGTATTATCCATTCATAAAATATCCAGATCAATGGTCAGGGCCAAGAGTCATATCCGTTGTGTAGGTGTATTACAATCCTACCGTACAAGGTATTTAGTTCCTTGTAAGTTGTCAACGTTCTATCCAGAATGTTCCGCCACCTGCTGGAGGCGTGAAGAAGAATGGTACTTATATACATAGGCGCTGCTTCTGCAATACGATCCAACCAACCTGGGAGGAAGTCCTCGCTTGATGTAAATCCCATATAGGCCAGGATTTGGGTAACTCATAGGAGATCAATTGACCAAACCCCGCGCATGAACAGTTGCTCCTTTCTGTGCATATTTTAGTGGTTACAATTATGACAACATAATTATGACGATCGCAAATTGGGAGAGGCAGATGACTGATAAATGGTAGAAATGGATTGAAATTTTGGACAAATATATAATATATAGATTAAACAGGGTAATGCCTCTGGTCACGAACCTAATAGCTACTACCGACAGATCCCTGTCTTATTTATTGTGTTCCGGTAGATATGCTCCGTAAAAGTTACGAAAATATAATAAAAAGTTAATAAAAATTATTATTATTTTAATATCTACGTGTCTATTCAGTATTTGTTAGCCTTATACATAGGTTTGTTCTGAATCTAAGATGAGACCAACGACTGATTACGGTTTGAGTCTTTACAGCAGGAAAAAATGAGGACTGTACAGGGGGCCGAATGGGGCCGATCTGCCATGTTTCTTTGTCTGTCGACCAAATTGGGCCCCTAAGTCCTTCTCCTAAAATGATGTCATTTTTTTCCATCCTCTTAAGCACCTGGAAAAATCATTCACAATGATGTATTAGCCTTTACTGTTCACTTGAACCATAGTGACTCTTTTCAAATGATTTATTTTGCAGCTAACGTTTTCCGTTATTGGTTCATTGAACGGCGTTCACATGTTTGCCAATAACCAGGATGTTCTCCTGACCTCTACTTCTACGGAAAACACCAAGGTGGTTTGGAGATCTTTTCATGACAGGTGAGCGAATCACAAGAGTTAACAGAATGATGAAACGAAGCGCTCTGTGTGCGTAAGACATTATTATTAATGGGGCATCAAGCTTTGTACCACCTCGTGTCTGTTGAGTGATGCAGCAGGATAAAGACGTCGGGGTTTCTCGACTGAAGGGATCGACCCAAGGCGGGGATTTTCTAAACTAAAACTAGAATTAAATGTCAGAAAACTGGGAATATTGGAAAGTGAAAAAAAAAATTGAGAAACAAATAAAATGCGTTGGAATGTTAAAAAAAAAAAAAAAGAAAGAAAAAATATAAAAAAGGTAATATATGTTAAAATATAATATATATATATATATATATATATATATATAAAAAATAGGGAAAATCAAAAAGTATAAAATATGTTGGAATGTGGAAAAATAGGGGAAATCTAAAAATATAATACATGTTGGAATGTGGAAAAAAAAAAAAAGGATATGCATACGGCTCCTGAATCTAAGACCAAGGACTGATTAAGTTTGTGAAATGTTACATAATTTTTTTGAGCATGCTTTGTTTGGATAACTTTTTGGGTTTTGGGGTTTTTTTTGCACAAAGTATCATGTTTTTGGAATGCGAGCTATTTCCCCGGTGTGGCGAGATGTGCACATTTATAAAAGTTATACTCATGATGAAGAGATTACGTTCCATGAAAATAATGCTTTCTGCTACAATAAAAGCAGTGTCACTTCTATTCAATGTTTTTCTATGTGAAAATAGAAAACTGTAACAAAAGAAATATAGAAACAGGCAACAAGAAAATCCGGTACGTGAAACACAAGCAGACACCCACCCAAAAACTGTCAAAATCGAACCATTTTTTATGGGTGGGGTATGAAACCACATATGAGTAAAACCACCACGCACACCATGAAACCATCAAGAAATATATAGATGAGTTGATGATACAATTTATTTCCTCTGGGTATTATTATGACAAACCAAAAAAAAATTTAATAGTAATACTAATAATAATAGTGCATAATAATAATAATACATAACAATAATAATAATAGTAATAATGCATAACAATAATAATAATAATAATGCGTAGTAATAATAATAATAACGCGTAGTAATAATAATAATGTGTAATAATAATAATGCATAACATTAATTCTAATAATAATAATGCATAACAATAATAATAATAATGCATAACAATAATAATAATAAAAATGTAAAAAATCCCTGAGGTCTCACTTATTATGGAGTACACCGACCTATTACCTGATGCGTTTTGCCAGCACTTACTTTATCTTCGTCATATAAATGGGTGACCCTGCTCTGTTTGTTATGGATATTTGTCAGTTGCCATTTTTTCATTAATAAGAACATATAAAGACACAGTTATGTTGAGTTTAAATAGATGTAGCTATTTTTCAGATGTTAGAAGGTAAGCCCAGTTTTTCCTGCTCTAAATACTAAATGGATCTTAAGTAGATTTGTGGAACAGCCTCCCAGCAGAAGTGGTAGAGGGTAATACAGTGAGGGTATTAAACATGCATGGGATAGACATACGGCTCCTGAATCTAAGACGAGACCAACGACTGATTAAGGTCTGAGTTTTTACAGCAGGAGAAACGGGCGACTAGACGGGGGCCGGATGGGGCCGATCTGCTGTCCAATTTCTATAGTTTTCTATAGCATCGCCAAACAACATACATTTGATCTCTGCGGCAGTGCTTGTGGATAGGAAATATTACATGCTTTGTTTTTTGAACGTGCTTTGTTAGAATAACTTTTTGTTTTGTTTGCACGAAGTATCATGTTTTTGGAATTTGAGCTTTTTTTTTTTTTTTTTGCAGTTAAAAATGTGCACGTTCATAAAAGTGAGATGCTTGATGAAGAGATTAGGTTCCATCAAAACTGTTGTGGATTTTAATAGAAAAAGATATTAAGGCTAAGTTAAAATTTCAAGAAATTAATGCATATGTCACATACAACGTTAGTCTTTGTTTTAAATTAGATTCTGTACTCTTTAGTGAACTTAAATGCTCCAAATTCTTATCAAAAGCATTTTCTCCATAAGCTTTGGAGCAGGGTGGAGAATTATCTTGATTATGGCAGGAGATTTTAATTTCGCTGAGAATGTAAATATAGATTTAAAAGCTGAAGGAAACTAAGAGGATCTTAGTTTTATCGAGCTCTCATTTAGGTCCTATGGGCTGGCTGGTTGGATTTTGGAAGCTATTATACTATTTATATACACACACATATATATACATCGGCCCTTCAGCCAGAACAATATGAGCAAGAATCGTATCAGATCGGTTCAGGATAGCCAACGGCACCAGGCAAGGTTGCCCTCTGCCTCCATTACTTTATATAACGTCTATTGAGCCTTTAGACAAGGAATTAAGACAAAGCAAAGAAAAGAGAAGGTTTTCTATCGAAACAGCTGGAGTAAAAAATGTGCCTGAATCTAAGACGGGACCAACGACTGATTAAGGTTTGAGTCTTTACAGCAGGAGAAACGGGCGACTAGACGGGGGCCGAATGGGGCCGATCTGCCTTGTACGAGATTGTGTGTCCGGAATGGAGTGTAGACGGCTCTGAAAGTGTTAAACAGTATAAGAGACATTTCAAATAAGTATTTGTTGAAGGTCGGGTAGATTCACGGAACATCTTGGATGCCAGAATTGTTTTGAGCCAAAAAAAACGTATCTCATGTGATTAATGTAGCCGAACAAAAAAGTTAGCAAGAAGTAACATTTTGAAAAATGTAGCAACCCCCCGGCGACTTAGTAATGGGGCCGTCATACTGATCCCCCCCCCCAGCTCTTTCCCTTAACGAAAATGTTTTGAGCCAAACAAATCTCCTTGCGTGTGATCTACTTACCTCCAGTCGGCTCCAGCGCTGGCTCAGTGAATGCTGATGGGGTCCGTTCAGACCCCCATCTCTACGTGAGGTTGCTTTTCTGCCACCGATTGGTTGTTCAGAGCCCAGAACAATGTGTAAGGAGCCTGTGGGGGGTATAAAACAGTATCTGATTTGATCTACAAATAATCTATGATTATTGCTCTCACTGGAAGGCTGGTCAAGGTACCTACCACCCTCTCTGTCGTTATACATTCTCATAATCTCTCCACATTCCAGATTAATTAAATTATTAAATCCTAATTATACTGAGCCAATAATCCCGCGTCTCTCCCTATTTTGTTCTTTCAGCATTAATTTAATTGTGATGTCATCTGAAAGCAGTGCCAGCGACCACGCTTTGAACAAACTGCTTGAAAACGTGTTCAGCGCCATGGTAAGACGTTCCTGCGCTTAATGTTCTTTTACCGTGGTAATCCTCCGTTTACTCCTGGTAGCTCATCCGGGTATACACTACTGTTCAAAGGTTTGGGGTCACTGAGCAGCTTTCATGGAAAACATGGAAATTTCTGGCTGTAACATAATCGCAAAAGGGTTCTAAACTTAAACTTGGATCAGCGAACACAATGTGCCATTGGAACACAGGAGTGATGACAGTGATAAAGGGCCATTGGAACACAGGAGTGATGGGAGTGAACAGGAGTGATGGGAGTGATAAAGGGCCATTGGAACACAGGAGTGATAAAGGGCCGTTGGAACACAGGAGTGATGGGAGTGATAAAGGGCCATTGGAACACAGGAGTGATGGGAGTGATAAAGGGCCATTGGAACACAGGAGTGATGGGAGTGATAAAGGGCCATTGGAACACAGGAGTGATGGGAGTGGTAAAGGCCCATTGGAACACAGGAGTGATGGGAGTGATAAAGGGCCATTGGAACCCAGGAGTGATGGGAGTGATAAAGGGCCATTGGAACACAGGAGTGATAAAGTGCCTCTGTACGCCTATGAAGAGATTCCATTAAAAATCAGCCGTTTCCAGCTACAATAGTCATTTACAACATTAACCCCGTCTGCGCTGGATTTCTGATCCATTTCATGTTATTTTAATGGTAAAAATCTTTCTTTCAAAACCAAGGAAATTCCAAAGTGACCCCAAACTTTTGAACTGTTGTGTATCGGAGACCAAAAGGACACCTGTTCTCCCTACACAGAGTAGTAAGGGAGGAGAGTGGCAAGTAGCTAAATTTCACTTCAGGTTCTAGATCCTCCTGAAAGGTTAACATTGTTAAATTTATTACCAGGCAATAATGTATTTACTTTAGCGGCTGTTATGTTTCTTATTGCTACTGGTGCATAAGTAGCTTATACAAAGCAGGGATTTAGTGTGTCAATATTTTAAATGAAAATGTAAGGAGGGCGCGTCGGGGATCAGGATGGCATTTGGAGCAGACCTATTGTCAAGATCACGAAAATTCTGCTTTCTGCTCCTAATGTAGGTTGTCGGCCGGCAACGCCGGACTTAATGAAATCTAGTGATGATTGGCGATTTAAATAAATCTGCCTTACATGTATGCTAGGGTCAGAGATGCACTTACCCTCCGCGCTGCCCTAGGCCAGGCAACAGCCATCAGGGTCTCCGTGATTATTCCTCCCCATTAGGCTGTCTGCTGTTGTTAGCTTGCCGGTTGCTGTTTATTGGTTCGGGTGCCCTTTGTACGAGTGGTGAGGAGTAGAAAGGGAGAGAACTTTAGGACAGAAATAATTCATCTGTTTCTAACCCTCCAGAGATCTATCAATACATTTAAAAACTTTATCCTACAGGTTCTAGTGATTGGTTTGGAGGACCTAACTAACATCAAAAACGTAGAGCGTCTGAAGAAGGATCTGAGGGTGAGTGTACGTTTTTTTTGGGAACATAGAAAGGATCCAGGCAAGTTACAAAGTGCCTGACCACACGCTGCACGTTTGCTGTTGTGCAGCATCCCTGTTTGCATACAGGTACTTGCAAGCTCCGGTTCCATCAGAGTACGTCTGGTGATCTAGTCATCCATCTTCTTTCTTGACAGTACAAGACGCCTTCATTGTTGTCTCTACCAGCAGCGTTATTGTTACATCGACCTTCATTTTATTGTATCGTCTCCCGTTGTCAAACAACCAGTTTAGGATTTCTCCGCACACACAATGCGTGTCCAGATCTGTGTATACACCGGAGAACACGCTGCCCCGGGGTTCACACACCTCGGTTTGTTTTTCTTCGCAGGCATGCTACAAACTCATTGACAGTTTCTTAACGGAGACTGGGAAGATGGGAGATTTAACACAATGCGTCGACTGCGTCGTTGCTAATGATGCAGCCATTCTGCAGGTCAGTATAGTAGTGGCCGTAGTAGTTACAGGGACAGGTTAACCCGTTGCTTGTTGAACGCCGTGAGTAGGTTCAACCCGGCAGCTAGAAGAGAATGCCAAGGTCCATTGCTGGCTGTGGCTATAAGACCTTCTCTCCCTGTGTGGTAGGAATGTATGGATAGCTTCACTCAGGCGGCAGAAAGTAATTTTGGATGTCTCATGGCCGGAGGAAAAGTGGTGGTGGCCACCGAAAAGTGGTGGAGATTGTCTTCTCAGGAGTCGATGCTTCTGTGCTGGCTGGTGGCTTCACTGGCTCCCCATTCATCGAGAGACTACCCGGTGTACCTTCCTCAAGGTAGCCCAACGGTGAGAACTGCTGAGACATTTGAGAATGACTTTTTTTCCCCCGATAAGATGGGTCATACAAAGTAATGAACCATAATGAAAAAAAACTTAAACAACAGACCCATATTGTGCCGTTTGCTCAAAGTGGCACAGAATGAATAGCTTGAATACATTAACCCCCCTGACCAGAAAGTGCCCTTTCGTGTACAACTTAGTTTTAACGGGCAGGTCCATTTCATGAAGTTGGCAGCTGAGGCATTCGCTACTTCCGTAGGTTCCTCCATCGCCTGGCCACGTTCTAGGAATGAGGAGCAGATACTTAGAGACACCAAGCCAAGGGTGCTGGTTTTCCATTAATTCGCTCTGCATCTAGACCTCCTCTAGTTTGGGTTTCAAAACTTCGATTTTGGTGACGTGTTTATGGCAACCCCTGGCAAGGGCCGACACCCAAAGCCAAAAGGCCGTCCTAGTCGGTGGTGAAAATGGGATACGTTCCCAGCTCAGTATTTAACACCTTTTGAATTTAAGGTTCCTCACAGACTTCTCAGCTTCCAGTTGGTGCCTGGAGTGGATGTGTGCATTCTCTGCGGCCCCAGCCCTTCTCTACATAAGGTCGAGACCGAGGTATGTGCTTCGATTTTAATGAAACATTCGCAATAATGGTTTTCCGAGCCCCGGCGGTCTCTGATCACCGCTCCCAGGTCACTCGCCGGCTTGAACATGTGTATAAACTGACCAGGTGTGGAAGAGATCCTCCACTCCCATCACATAAACCTGCCTTCTTAATATCTGAGTACCGGTCGTCTACGTCCCCGGACCAGAGGATTGTGTTTTTAGTTTGTCATACTTTGTTTTGTGATAACTGTTTCCTTCTTGAATTTCTACTAAGCTGGTGGAAAGGTTCTGGAAACCAGTTGTCGATCCCTTGAGATCGTGTTTAAGAGTACAGTCGAGATCTTTTCCAGCCTCGGTTCCCCTTCATCATGGCGTTCAAGGGTAAGCAACTTCATGGCTGGCTTTAAGTTTTACTCACGGCCTTGCTTATTTTATATTTGGCCTTTTTGCTGCATCTTCATTTCGATTAATCGGGTCTTTTCCCATAAAAAGACCCAATAATGATTTGGGTTTGATTTTAACTTCTCTCTTTCCCTGTCCATTCAAAGTTTCCATAAGTGATCTTATCAGCAGTAAATTGACTTGGTGATAGAAGGACTCTTACCCCAGAATGACCTTTTGTACCCGGTGCCCTGAAGTCACAGAGGCAGTAAATAATGTGACTGATCTCACCACCCATTAATGACTGACTTTTACGGTTCTTGTAAATGGTCGGACTGGTTTTGAGCAAATAAAGGAAGGCAAATCTTTATAAAAAAAATCATGTTCTTGCCTTAACGTGGTCGGTGCTGTTTGACTGCAGCCAATATTTTATTGCCTCCCTTTAGGAAAGCAGTCGTTCTTCTCGGCATCGGATTTATGAATCTCTGATATGATAGTAAAAAAAAAATACAATGTGTTCAGGCAAATTACTTTCTTTAAATGTTGAGATTTCTTACCGATTTATGTAGCCAACAATTTGCTGCCACAAAGCTTAAATAACCGCAGAGCGCTAGTGTCTAGCAGAGAGCATTGTGGGAGTTGTAGTTCCACAGTAGCTGGAGCCCCTGCCGTTGACTCCCCTTGTTCTGTTACCTCTTCTTTCTCTCTCTCTCTCTCTCCTCTTATTACCCCATCCCCTAAATAATTATCTGTCTCATTGCAGCTTATTACTGGTTAACCGAGAACTCAATAAAACCTTATATACGGTTCAAGCGCACCCAGCAGAGGACTTGCAAAAACCAGGTGAGCACACAACTTTCATCGGCCCTCCTTTATTGTCGCGGCAAGCGCTGTCAGAAATGAACGGCCCACGATGTGCATGTTCTGAAAGACTTGTTCAGGAAAAAAGCCGTAATGAAAAGAAACAAGCAGGTGTTTTTCCATTCCGTGCCAGTAGAACATTTTTTTCTTACTGAATTGACGATTCCCTTACGCGTCCCCCCCCCCGGATGTTATTTATATTAATCATTTTTTTTCTCCCTGCTTTCGTCAATTTTCCCTCCCCTGGTAGAGTGGTTTTAATAAATATGCCCAGTCCCAATAGAGTGTTCTCTTGTATCCTGACTGGTGCGTTGCAACTGTTGGTTCTTTAGGAGACCCCTTTTCACCTTTACTACCGGCAAGGGTTGGGCCGCGCATGGCCACACTAACACAGAGCAATTCTTTTGTGTAACGCTTCCTTTCTAGAGTCGAAGCCTACTTTGGAGCAGAGGCGATCAGCCCTACGTGCGTTTTACACCCTCGCCGTTTCCCGTTATTTCTCATTGGACCACAATGACGGAAGCGGTGAGTTCGAGGGCAAGAGAGTGTAAATAGAGAGTTAAAGGTGGGGTTTGGTACATTACGCATTTCTTTAAAGCGATAGAACAGCTGTGAAACGAACAAACAGAGATAAAGCTGGAAACCAAATATTAGTATGCCTATGGGGAACAAAGTTGCTCGTATCATTTTCATATTCTTTGAAAGAGCTTCATCCAGGAAGACAATTCTGCGTAAAGTACTTTATGACCCTAAATAAAAAGATAATGGCCTGTGAATATTAATTACATTTAGTATTAATTGTATATTTTTTTAATTTTATTAAAATCATTTTGGTTTCTTTTTCAATGAAAATTAAATGCCCATAGTCATGGACAGATGACCTATATCTACCAAGTAACAAACCATTCATACACCTGTCCTCCAGAATCTGCCTCTGCTTACCCCACCCTGTAAATAATCTTTACGAAAAACCTTAAATTTTTGAGGCCAATAATATACACTATTGTTCAATATTATCCAATGACCGTGTTTGTGCTTAAAACATAACCATGTAATTGGCCAATCTATTTCTTCATTTTGGAAACTCAGCCCCAAATCTAAAGACGTCACCTCTGAAAAGCTGCATGTTTTTTTCATATCGGACTCGCTTTGGCCTGGAAGATATCGGGACAGCTGGATCCGTCTCGTATTTTATGCTTCCATTGCACATTGTCTTTGATTGTCTTAAATCGTCTTAAACTTACCCGAATTACCGTTCTCACGAACCTCGTCTCGTAATCTAAACCTACAACATTTCTTCAGCCACAGCCTACCCCATAAATAGAAACATAGAATTTACCTGCAGTTCGGCTCCATCCAACACGGAATAATTCTTAAACACAGAGTCTGCCAGCAGGTCAGCCCCATTCGCCCCCCCCCCCCCAGTCTAGTCTGGCCGTTTCTCCTGCTGTAAAGACTCAAACTTTAATCAGCTGTTCTTTATATTCTTTATTATATTAGGTGACTTTTTAAAATTGTTTTGCTTTCATTTTGGTTCTCAGTTCTTCACTACGAGGAGACGTTTCAGAATGGTTTTACTCACAGCGCTCACCAGTGTTACTCGGTATCCAGCTCCCACAAATGCTACGGAATGAAAACAGACGTCTACCTCCTCTTCCTGCTATTCAATCCGGACGTCCCTACGTTCAGCATGCGGGCCATTGCTAATAAAACAATTCAGTTGTTCACGAAGGACTTTCCTTTCTGATCCCTGCTTACAATCAGTGCAGGACTTCCCCCGCTCCATTTTATACAAGATAAAATTCAGATACAACGTATCCCACAAACCTTTCCTCTCGTGGCTATTTTAATGGTTCAGTGGCCTGTATGATCTCAACAGCTAAGGAGCCGAAGCTAAGCCATACCGTGGTTGCCTTTTAAATGAACCGTTTAAAAATGATATCAGAACATATACTTTGTGTAACTTAAAGGGACAAGTCTCTCTTTCCTCCCCTGCTGCCCCTATTTTCTAGGCGCTCAGAATGTTTACTGGGTATGAGGGTATCGCAGGGTTCTACAGCCCTAAAAGCCCCGATAATGTGTATAGAAACAGCACAGGTTGTGTTTATAGATTAAATTGTTTAAAGTTAATTACTTCAGGTAAATAAATAACTGCCTACCCCTATTTTTTCTTGCTGAGTCAGAAATGTGGTTTTTAGGCGAGGACATGAGAGGGAGAATTCCACCTTTGGTCTTAAGGTTGAGAAAGCAGACGTGTTTTCAGAGTCCGTTCACTTATGACTGCAATGCTTTAGAAATTACACCCGCACCCTTCTTTGCACTTTTTATCTTTGCCCTCTTTTTTTGCCCCCATATTCCCTCGAAGACTTTAGTGGTTCCTCTCTTCGAAGGGGGACCAAGAAGATCCAGCACCTCCCTCACCCCTTTTGGCTCCCGAGGACGAAGAACGGAGACTTGTCATCGCCTTCACCCTTCTTTCTATGACGATGACAAAGCACAACACCTTAGGCATATAACAAACCTATTTTAATACTTTAAAGGACACGCCATCATACAAACGTTCATCTGGAGATACGATGTTGTGCATACGTTGTGCATGACTGCTATAAAAACAACCAAATAGCCAACGGGTCTGAAACGTTTACTGGAAATATGTTCATTTTTATTGCTGGCGTCAGAGGAGGCCCCTGCCGGCGACCAATAGAGTTGGCTGGCGCCGGATTCTAGTGAAAACCACAGATCAGGATCTCAAAACTGCAACCAGGAAGCCCCCATGGCAATTTTAACCTTAATATTTACAAAACAGGGCTGGTTAAGATACTGAGAAAGATTATGGGAAGGGAGGGGTATGACATCATCCATTTATTTGTTCTAAGTAACATATCTTATGTTAAAGCAATGGTGCGTTCTATTTCCTCTAATGCTGGCAGCCACTCAAAAACTCCCAGCTAGAACATGTAACAGGGCACTCGCCAAAGAGAATTAGAGGGCCCCAGCAATTTTAACTCGCCGGCAAGCTGATGAGTTGCCGGTTGTATATTTACAATGATGTCCCGAGAGTGTATGAGGTCATATAATGTGATTATATTGGATGTGGGATCCACTTAAGGGGTGGCACCCACCCCATGATGATAATGTAAAAGCACAGGGCCCCGAGTACCTGCACCACTTGGCTCTACCATATGATGGCCCAGTTCTCTAGCCACCTCGGCCCTTAGTGACGCACGGCACAACCAGGAACAGCCGCGGGATCGCTTTGCATCTGGCCCCTTGAGTGTTGCAATGTGCCATAAATGATGGGGAAATATAGGACGGGGTGTGTGAGTCAAATTAATGCTTCGGGGTAATAGAATAATAAACTCCACCCCGGGCAAACCACAAACGGACTCTGGAAGCTAAAGATTCCATATTCCGCTCCTCCCTAAATAAACGTGTCCCTTAGTACTGGTTACAAATTGTGCAAGCTGCTACCTTCATACCAGTTGGGGTTTCTCAACAATCAAGAGCAAAGCAAAGATAATTAAAAGAGGGAGCGCTCATAAAGTTCCTACTGAAAACCAAATATAGCTCAAAGTTTTATTATTCATATTTAATACAAAAATTGTTTAATGTATTTATAAAATCAATACAAAAAATTTAAAAACATTCATGGGGGTATCATGCTAAAAACAAGAATAAGTACTATAAAATAAGTTTCTTTAATATATACGCCTGGGTTAAGATAATAAATAATAAAATTTAAAAAAAAATGCCTGACGCGTTTCACCATTATGGCTTTTTCCATAGGTAAAGTTAAAAAAAAAAAAAAAAAATCTAAAGTAAACGTGATCTCTTCATGTTCTTTCATCCGGATTATTTTTTCAGCTCCGAGGAAGACTTTAACAGGCAAAACGCGTCAGGCATTTCCCACCAATTTGGCGTATTATATTGTATGAAATGAACTTCTTTTGTAGCATTTCATTGGTTTGTAACGTTATACCCTTATTGACGTATTTAAAATTTTGTATTGAAATATATGGAACGATTTTTGTTTTAAATGTTATTAATTACATTTTGAATAATATATGTGGTTCTGCCGTTTCAAGTATCTATTTTTGAGTAAGGACTTTTAAGGTTTTCTGCCCTTGGAGGAGGCAGCTGGGGGCAGCTCCCGAGACAATTACACCACTGTCCACATGTAAAACAAAAAGATTTTTAATTTAAAGTAGGCTTTATTTTTTTCATTCAAATGGTTTTTTTGTTCTATTTTTTTTCTGTTTGCTTGGAAACGCCTTCACCTTCCCCTGACAATACGTAAACGATGTCGCTATGCCGAGGGCTGCTTTAAATGTGGGGCAAGTTTGCCCAGTCGTACCTTAGGTGCCCCATAGCAGTCATCCTACGGGTCCTCCTATAGGACACTCTAAATCTGGCCCATTGAGCGTGCCAAGCCCGTGATACACCTGACCACGCTCCACCTATCAGACTCGATTTTTTTTTTGGGTCTACCTCGCGCCCATTTAAACCCGCGCTCCTAGACTCCGAAGAAAAATCTACATCCTCCAGCAGACAGAGATTACTAAATCTGCAGAATATACCTTTTCAGGGATATTGCGCAATATATACTCTTAACCTTATTTCCAGGAATCATTCCTACGTACCAGGACACGGACTTCGGACCCTACCCTGTTAATCCGTTCATTTACCGTCTTCCCACCATCATATGAATACAAGTTATCGCCATTACTCT
>NC_071098.1:28891584-28921584 GCF_027358695.1 Spea bombifrons
ACACACACTCCCCTCCCGAGGCTGTATGCGGTAATATTACCCTACCTCCCGGCGCTGTATGCGGTAATATTACCGCCCCTCCCAACGCTGTTTGCGGTAATATTACCCCCCTTCCAACTCTATATGAGATATTACCCCCCCTCCCGACTCTGTATGTCGTAATATTACCCCCTCTCCCGACTCTGTATGCGGTAATATTACCCCCTCTCCCGACTCTGTATGCCCCCGCCCTGAGGCTGTATGCGGTAGTAGTACACCCCCCCAAGGCTGTATGCGGTAATAGTACAACCCCCCCGAGGCTGTATGCGGTAATTCAACCCCCCCCAACGCTGTATGCGGTTATACACCCCCCTCCCGCATACAGTAATGTCGGCATTGACAAAAAGCTGGTTTTATCTGATTTGGTTCCAATAAACTCCCTTTATCTGCAGACCTGGAGCCGCCGTTGCTGTCAGTCATGTGATATTTTGGGTGACTTTCCTGCTCAAACACCACACTGAGCTGATGCTTTATGGCGATGCTAATGAAGTCCGTTCCTCTGTAGGCAGTATGATAAGGAGTTAGCTTTTGTCTAGTAGATTGGGCTCTTATCACACAGCAAGAACACCTTATTACTGTTATCTTTTATTTATATATCGCCAACAATTTACGCAGCGCTTCTAACAATCCATACATTCAAAGGGTATGTGACAAGACGAGAATTGACGACAGACTAAGACAAAACGATACATTAGTAGAGAGGGCCACGCATACAAAGGACTAAACGGCTTTCTGAAAACTAGAACTGTTTCAAAAAGGGAAAAAAAGCAATTTATTTAAAAAACTTATTTTTTAATTTGATACCAGCAATAATTAAAAAAAAAAAAAAAGAAAGAATAATAAAAAAACATTCCCCTTTTAAAAGCCGTTTTATACGGCTCCCTGAGCACCTGAGTCATGTACACACTATATAATAATCTGTAATAAGTGTGCATATAAACACGTAATGTGAAATGAGACTTTTAGTAAAGTAGGAATTTTTAACCCCTGCCAGAATGTCCAAATGTTTTCTATATAGAATACAGTATGTTTGAGTTAAGAACTTTTTTTAAAATCCAGGAGGGGGGGGGTGTGTAGACCTAGACCTGCCCATGCACTTAAAGGGTTAATGAAGAAATCTTTTCAGCCTCATTCAAGTTGTGGAGTGAGGTACAAAGTCTCGCCAGCGTGCTGTCCTTTTTCTCAAGATAAAAAAATAAAAAATGAACCGCTTTACCTTGATAACCTCACTCTTGTCAAGTTGACCCTAACAGAGCCGTGAATATTTTTCTGATTTAACCCTTTTGACGTTTGGGTTGACCTTTTTAGGCTTCATGAGAAATATTATTTATCGTCTCGCTTCATGCACTCAAATACACAAACACGCACGGCTTAACTTTTTGCAACGTTTTGCGGTGCACATTGTAACATTATTTTTTAATATCTCTGCCTTGAAAAAAAACATTAGTTATCTGTTTTTCACTTTTTAAAAAAAAAAAAAAAAAAACAACAAAATTGGCTGGTTCCGTATTGTGCAAATAAATAACTGGACGGTGTTGCCAAAGTTTATGGTGATTTACAAGGAGTACGTTTGCTTGAACTTCATCTCGGCTGTAAAATGTAGACATTCCAGTGGTAATCCCTTATGGGTTGGCTTTATTTAGTAAAGGCGAGAGGTCGGCAGGGATCCCGATCCATTCTGGGAGGAAAGCTGCTTCATACTTGAAAAGTCTGAGAAATGGAGAATCGGGCAAAGTGTAGTTTGAGAGGTAGATGGTCTCGCCGCCTGCCAGGTATCCAGCCCAGATCCCAAATGTCCCTATGGTCATGATGGTATGGTTACAATGGGCCAAGAGGGCAAAGTCTCGTCCGGGAGAACCTTCTTTACCATCTCCAGCAAAGTGGACATCTCCGAGGGAACTATCGATGTTCTGCTTGCACCAGTCCATGCCATTACTGGTCACCACGAAAAGAGGGTTTTCATACTTGTTCCTGAAGTAGTCCATGGCCTTCTGTAAATACCCCTTATCGGCTATAACCCCTCTCCATGTGTTCGGCATGACATGGACGTAGTCTCCTCTACGGACATGCACCCCGACGAAAGTCACATTTTGCCGGTCTCCCCGTGCTTTGGCGAGGTAGGCGTAGCTTTCCTCTTTCACAAAATCGTGAAAAGTAAATTCCTCAAGAATTTCATCCTTTATATGATGATAGAAGGTAAACGAGCAAGGGTAGCCGGTTAATCTAACATACTCTCCTTCGATGTTGTTGTATTCTGGAGACATCCAATCATGAAGTCCATAGTTTCTCCATTTAATACGATTTAGAACCTCATTGTGGACCACGGGCAGCTTAATTTTAAAGATCTTGGCTAACTGGTCGTGCATTCCCGGATAGATGTAGGCTTGGTGGCCGTTCAACTTTGCGAGGGCGTAGAGTGTGGCATATTCCCCCATCAAATTACCCAGCCGTCCGATGGCGTTTACGGTCCACATGCCCGTCAGAGCCGGCTTGGTGGCCGCTTTTGGCCGCGTTTCCGTGGGTCGTGCCTCTGTGACGTTCGCTCTCAAGTCTTGGATTCTTTCCAGAAAGTATTTGAAATCATCCGTGTTGGAATGGTAAATGTACGATAGCCTCACTGTAACGATGAATGCTATACCACTGAACACGATCCAAAGGATTCGGCGGCTCATTTTCCAGATATTTGCTTAATTAAAAGGAAATTGTAACAAAACGCATTAAAAATAAAGCAGAAGAATGGAATGGGAATGAATGTTCTATCTAACTCATGATCACATTTTACATATATTCTATTTTTTTTTTTTTAATCCTTTTAATTTCTTAGACCATGAGCTGGACCCTCTTCGCCTAATATCGGAATGTTTATTAATTAATTGTAACTGTTATTAATAGTAACATTCTTACAGTTCGATAGACGCAAGACTTCGGAATGGCTGGTTGCTACATGGCCAAGATGACTGATCCAATCAGCTGAGTCATTAATGTTGATTAATTTATAAAAAGAGCTGGAGATGCAAGTCTGATTAAATCCGTCGCTAGAGGTGCTTCTGATTTCTATATGCATTTGTACCCGTAAGGAAAGTAGGCTAGGGGAACACCGATGACTGTAACCATTATTGAACAAGTTAATTGTAGGCGTCACAAACTGGCATCCTACAAGAACCTTTTATCACGTGTTGAGCAACATGTGTCGTTGCGTTTCATATAAAGTGCCAGCGATTACAAGAAATATGCTCAAAGAAAAGAAGACAATATTTTTTTCTTTTTTTTTTTTTAACTTTTAGAAAGGTCTCTTTTAGGACTGTTATAGAAATATTTTACCTTTACTGTCTTTGAGGGGAAAATACCTAATTTTTCATTTAAATTTTAGCTTTTTTTATGATTTTTCATATATTTTTTATATTTTTTATATATTTTATATATATATATATATAAATAATTTAAAATTAGTCACATATATTTTGGTAATGTACATTATTTTTTCAAGTAATTTAACTCCCACTTTTAATATAAATTGTTTAAAATGTAATAAACCCACATCGCCAGAGGAAGACTGGAGTTTTTAGTTCAAGGTATCGGCATTCTCCATTTAGCCCTTTGATTCCTTTTAAACTTTTTGAGTCTTAGACTAGAAAAACTCAAGATGACATTCGTTTAAATTTTTCTGTATATTTCGGTAACAAAAAAATATAATTGTAGCTAACATGACATTTTTTCTCTTAAAACAAATACTCTATAAATGTATTATATATAATGAAAATTTTTCAGATTATATTTGTATATATATAAGTGTTTTTTGGGGGTTTTTTTGGTAAATATCTACAAGTGAGATCGACACATTTAAATAACAATATATTCTAGTAATAATATAATAATATATTTTCTGCCTTTTTAAGAGTACTAACCTGTCAATCCTTAGCTTTCAGCGGAAAGTTTGTTTTTTTTCTGAGATTTAAGGTAACATTTTCTCCAGAGCGGTTTATCAGTATTCCAGAATTACGAGCGTAGCGTGTAGCACCTGTGGCACAAGGACTGAGTGCACGTTACCTGCTTGTTTAAACCAAGGGGAGGGTTTCTAGGTGACTTCAGGAGGCCGGGAACGGACAGGTGTGGTTACCGAGTACAAGGTAATTAGCCTGATACAATGTGTATTGCTTTCTACATTCGGGATGCAGAAAGGGTTAATTTCTTGTCCATAGACAGCTTTTAGTTTTGATCAGATTATAAATGGTTTGGTGGTGCTGATGCGAGATGTCATGTTTAAAGCAGAGATCATTATTAGTATTAATATTAGTATTATTTAACTATTTAACGAGCGCCAGTAGTTTATCTAGTGCTGTTACGAAAAAAATAATAATAATAAACATATTGGAATTACCAAATTAACTGGTGACATACTTTTAAACAAGGAGAAAAGGGCCTGTTCTTGTGAGCTTACAATCTATTGACTAGAAATGGATGCCTAAGCTGTTATGCTGAAATCTTTTTGGTGATTTTTTTTTTCCCAGTGGCTGGACGATTGGCAAAATGGGTTTGGCAGCAGGGCCATACTGGGGATTGATGTGGTGGCCCTGGCACGTGGCGTAAGCCGGCTGGTTACGTGGAGCCACGCGTTACGTTTTTTCTACTCATGCGGCACGTTGTAGGACCCGATCAGCCGCTGAAAAGGCAGATCAGGTGATTATGGAATGAACTCGGTCTGAGGTCCGCCGGATGACCAGTCCAGGGCTGGGTCCCAGCAGTTGAAAGGTGAATTGTTGCCGTGGAGATGAAGCCCAGCTATATGTTTAATAGACACACTCCGGTTACCGAGTACAAGGTAATTAGCCTGATACAATGTGTATTGCTTTCTACATTCGGGATGCAGAAAGGGTTAATTTCTTGTCCATAGGCAGCTTTTATTTTTGATCAGATTATAAATGGTTTAGTGGTGCTGATGCGAGACGTCGTGTTTAAAGCAGAGATCATTATTAGTATTAATATTAGTATTATTTAACTATTTAAAGAGCACCAGTAGTTTATCTAGTGCTGTTACAAAAAAACATCCGCCAGATGACCAGTCCAGGGCTGGGTCCCAGCAGTTGAAAGGTGAATTGTTGCCGTGGAGATGAAGCCCGGCTATATGTTTAATAGACACACACTTTTTTAGTGTAGAATCCTTTCCAAGGTCAAGAAGTCGCAGCGGGCTTTCCATACAATCCGTGTTGACGGACTACCCATAAGAAGTATGAACAAAGTCCTTTACGTGCTGATTTCAACGATAATGTCAAGTTGCCAACTCGGTTTGCTTTTCAGAAACTTTGGCAAAGGTCAGAGGTAAAGGACATGGTTGTCTTCTCCTGCACCCAAAGTAGATGTTCAGCTGTGTTCCTCAGAATTCGTCTAATTCAAGCACACGTATAAGACATTAGTTACCCAATTATAAGTGGTATGTGAAAATGTATAGTTTTTTTTTTATTTTTTTTAAGAGTCAGACACTGCCTGTTCAACCACTAACCCCTTAAGGACAATTGGGCGGTCCCAAAACCCATTGAAAGCAATGCATTTTGATTTGTCATTAAGGGGTTAAAGCAAAAGTCATGCCGAGGCCAGGGTATACAGTAGGAATTCCGAGGCTTTCTTCTAACAAAGGATTAGCAACCTATTCTTTAGGAGAGAAAGGCTAGAGTTAACGTTCAAAGAAAATAGCTGTCCTGTCTTACGTTGTGATTTAAACATGAGGTCAGCGAGAAAACAGAGTTGCTCCTAGAAACGAAACATACTCCTACTTTTTGTTTTCAATGCTTTTTTTTTTTTTTTTTGTTACAGGTAACAGTAGTTTCGTTATAAGGATGAATGGCCCTCACCGTCTCTTGATTTTGGGCCGGTTAGAGGGACATCCATGGACTCCATCTCTGGAGTATGGCCATCTCTAGAGGGGCGAACACTGGTGGCTCCCCTTTATGAGTGGCACTGAGGATGGCCTTACGAAAAATTACTGCAGTTTTTTTCTGAAGTAATACTGCAGTTTTTTGGACATGAAAAAACTGCAATACTGCACTTTTACTGCACTTTTTTTTATATTGCAAACCTACAGTTGTACTTCAATGAACTGCAGCTTTATTGCATTTGTACTTCCGTACAAAAATAACTGCAGTAAAACTGCAGTACAGTGAAGTACAAATGCAGTAAATGTGCAGTAAAACTGCAGTAAAAGTGCAGTATTGCAGTTTTTTCATGTCCAAAAAACTGCAGTATTACTTCAGAAAAAACTGCAGTAATTTTTCGTAAGGTACCCCAGGCCCCCCCTAGGTAAGCCACTGGCAGACGGGCCCCTGACCCTCGCAGATCCTTGATCCGTCCCCATGTGTCAATCCATCCCTATGTCCGTTATTTCTTTTGTCCTACCTTACTTACAAATATACAAAACTGAGCAAACTAGTTATGCCGGGTGACAAAGCCACCTCATTAGCAGAGCTGTTTTTGTTTAGCAAGTGACTGGTTGAAACCGGGCCAAAATGTCCACGATGAGGTGACCTTGGAAGTATTTTTATGCCACTGGCCACACACACACTGCAACACCCCATCTGCCCCTCCAGTGTGGCCAGTCTGGGCCTGGTTGATAGCAACAAAAATTTGGATTTCCAGAAACAAAAGTTGTCAAGGACTCTGCCTATACTATGTTATAACCTGTTGGGTAATATAAGTTCAAATTTAAGAATTACGTACTTTGTAAGTATGGAGTTTAAGGTGACCACATGTCCCACAATGGGACGCCATCTTTTTTTCTTTACACGGAGGAGAGAGAGTGGCGCAGAGTGGTTTTCGCTAATGAAGTTTTCAGCAACCGCTCGGCTCCCCTCAGTCTAAGGTAAAGACAAATAAGTCGATGGGGCCTGATGGGATTTACCCCAAGCTATTAAAAGAGCTTTGGGGTGTACTAGCAAAACCGTTAACTGATATATTTAACAAATCATTGGTGACGGGAGTCGTCCCAGGGGATTGGAAATTAGCAAATGTTGTGCCCATTCACAAAAAAGACAGTAGGGGGGATTCGGGCAACTACAGGCCGGTGAGTCTTACATCTGTAGTGGGGAAATTAATGGAAACTATGTTAAAGGACAGGATTGTTGAATATCTGCAGTCACATGGGTTTCAAGATAAAAAATAACATGGGTTTACATCATGCCAAATGAATCTTATTGATTCATTTGGGTGACTGAAGTAATGGATCGCGGTGCTGCGGGGGACGTCGCATATCTGGATTTCAGTAAGGCCTTTGACTCTGTCACACATAGAAGACTTATAAATAAACTGCAATCTCTGGGCTTAGATCCCAATGTTGTTGAATGGATCAGACAGCGGCTGAGTGACAGAAAACAGAGGGTTGTAGTCAATGGCGTATATTCAGAGCGAGGGCTTGTAACCAGTGGGATACCTCAGCGGTCTCTACTAGGACCCATTCTCTTTAATATTTTTATTAGTGATATTGCAGAAGGTCTTGGTGAAAAGGTATGTTTATTTGCTGACAACACATAAACGGGGTTGATGTTCCTGGAGGAAGAAGCCAAATGGCAAATGATTTGGGTAAACTGGAAAAATGGTCAGAGCTGTGGCAATTGGCATTTAATGTGGATAAATGCAAAGTAATGCACCTGGGGCATAAAAACCCAAGGGCAGAGTATAGAATATCTGATACTGTCCTAACCTCAACGTGTGAGGAAAGGGATTTAGGGGTAATTATTTATTTAATTTAAAGGCAGTAGAGCAGCAGGTAATGCGAGTAGAATGCTTGGTTGTATAGTGAGAGGTATTAGCAGTAGGAAGAGGGAAGAGCTCATGCCGTTGTACAGAGCACCGCTGAGACCTCACTTGGAGTATTCTGTACAGTATCAGGAAATATTACTTTACGGAAAGGGTAGTGGATGCATGGAATAGCCTTCCAGCAGAAGTGGTGGATGTTAATACAGTAAAGACATTTATGCAAGCATGGATACCCCCACCTCCCGCAATGGTCACCAACAGCCCATAGCAGATACGAACCCCTCTAAGTTGGACATCTGATAACTAGGAATTCCCTTCTCTTGTTCCTCTGTTTCTTTGTTTCATCACCTATTCATTTGGAATGGATAATAATGGTGGTCGGTGAAATAGGAAAATAGGTAAATAAAAAATAAATAAAAAAAAAAAGTAATAATTATAATACTACCCGCTACAAGTAAAATATCAAAGAGGGGTTAAATGCGATCGGCTGGAACGCATCTTCATGAATAAGAACTAGTTTCCTCCGGTCATCTCCAGAGCTTATAACGTTGTTGTATACCACAAACCCCTGGAAAAGGCGAAACGCGTTAGGTTTCATTGGAATAAAATACAAAAGTATTAAACTCTATCACTTCTAGTGATGTTTTTTGGAACATCTATGAAAACATGGAGAATTGGTAACCATTTTTTATGGATGTATTATGATAGTATTAAAAACTTTAAATGTTTCTTAAAATTGCAGTTTCTTATCTATGAATTAAGCGCTCACACCAGCTTTTGTATTATTTAAGGATATTACGGTTATCGTTATTCAGTATGGTGGCAGAGCTGAGGTGGGAAGCTCCAACTTATAATGAGCTTGCCGAGGCTATAACGTTATCGATGGTAGTGACTTGACGTCTAACTGCCGTTTGATTTGCTGACAAATTCGAAGAACCTGATTGTGACAGAATGACCTGTCATACGGGGCCCCAAGGTAGTCCCATTTAATCCCATTAACAGGATGGCTACCAGGGGGATATTCAGTAGCTAAAGGGGATTAAAGGTTGGGTTGTCTACCTGTACCTGTTTATCAATGTTAATTTATGTTAATGAAGTTCCGTGGATATATGAGTCTACATTTTACATCAATAAACTGTTCATTCCTGCTGTACTCAGTTCAAGGTAGTTGAACACTCCATTTATTTTGTTTCTGAAATAACAAAACATTATTCCCCTGGGCATGTCATTGTTTCGTGCCAAGAGAAGCCTTGTGTGATCTATTGCTTGCGCCCTGTTTGTCCAATTGTACAGCGCTATGGAATATGATGGCCCTATATAAATCTATAAATCATCATGACCTCCATTCTTAGTGTTCAACCGCATGCATTTTTGGCATGTTTCCACTAGAGTGTCCTGTTGTACTACTCAACACATTGACTCTCGAAACAACTTTTTCAATGTGCGTTTTTTTTTAAAACTTTTGGCTACCTAAGAATAATCACTTGAAAAATGGCCATTATTTGAATATCCGAGGTATGGAGAATCAAGTAAAGTGAGTCTTGATTCTTTCCTGCTCTGCTTTTTGTGCCACCCATTAATGTCCCTATAATTATTGGAGGTGACAAGGTATCTGAGAACCCGCCACGGGTCAGAGGACCTTTTTTTGTCTCCCATCTCCATTGGAACTGTCAATATTCTGTAATCAATAACCAATAAATGACTTTAAGTTGTATATCTTAAGACATAAAAACAGTAAAACCAACACTTTTCCTAATATTCTAAGCAAATTGCAGCATG
The DNA here is from genome assembly GCF_027358695.1 of Spea bombifrons. Classification (NCBI taxonomy): domain Eukaryota; kingdom Metazoa; phylum Chordata; class Amphibia; order Anura; family Pelobatidae; genus Spea; species Spea bombifrons. The sequence continues at coordinate 28,901,146 of NC_071098.1, forward strand.
TTCTAAGGAGGAATAATCATACGGGGGGGAAATGTCGGTCAATAGCACTTCTTAGTGTTTTTATTAGTTTACTTGTCTTTCGTAAATATGTTGCATTATGTGGAATGTATTAACTCACAGAAGGTTTGGTTATACATCCAACCTCCAGCAGAGGGCAGCTGGTCCGTATTAAGAAACATATTAAATGTATGGGGGTCCTAGAAAAAAATGGCCGGTGTGGTCTGCTTTTTTGACCTGGGGAACGTTTGGCTTCTTTGTGAGGTCGGTAGGGTACCTAGTGGTGTAGGTTAAGTCTTCCATGGGTCTCCTTGCTTCGTTGTTGCCTCTGTGTGCACAGGATGCCATCGGCTCCCCCCCCCCGTCGAGTCTTGGACCACGTTGGGTGGCGACGTCCCCTAATGACGTCAGGCACCCCTTGGTTGAGCTCACATACTGCCCAAAATAAGGTCTTCTCAGCAATAGCCCTCGGTTTCTGTATGATGACATCAGACCGCACTTGAATAAGTCCACGTATTGCCGAAAACAAGGCCAAAACATGCTGGGTTTTGTACAATATGCAGCTTCTGTATGTGGCATTTTTTGGTAATATTTAACCCCTTAATAGCCTATAATAGCCTATAATGCAGATATAACACAGATCAACACTCATCAAATGTGTCTAATACCTGTCCTCGTGGATACCTTTAAAGATGCACTTAATTGAGTCACCTGCATTCAAGCAGGGATATCAACCATAACATACTGGTAGTAAAAACACCAACTGGGAGTCTTATATATGATCACAGCAGGGAGAATAGGAAGGAGTCGGATCCAGACCGCGTGACCCGGAGAATCTGCCCCTTCACCCCGAGACCGGGGCAAAAACCCTGAGACTCGAGACAAACCCCCGAGCGTTCCCGGGGATGATCATGGGTAGCGAAGTAGTCCTACTGAAGCTCCAGGTAAAGGAAACCAAAGACTTAAACATAATTCCAATAACATTAAGTGTGTACTCCTTACGCACGTAATGATTCATTTTAAAAACTTTGGGCAAGGTGGTGAATATCCTCATTAACACGGGAGCTCCGATCCGTCTACATCGTCTAAGCAAATAATAAAACAAATGGAGCAGGAAGCTTGCTTGGTTTACTTGTTTGGTTTACTTGTTTAATTAAGTATTTCATTGACATTTAAAACTTAACGTTTATTTACATAGGGATTCAAACAGAACAGATAATACGAGCACGCTGCTATTGGGAAGCCTAAAGTTATTTCAGAAGTCGCTGATTGGCGGAGGAATTACATTTGTCGCAACGTCATACATGTAGAAGGCTGACATGTTAAGGGTAAAAGTGTGTGTGTGCGTGTTATAATATATATCTTTTTGTACATATAAGGATGAATGGGTATGTGAGAAAGACAGTGTATTGGCGATTATGATATAATTTAGCGTGAATTAATTGAAAAAAAAATGTATTTTATTGTTGCTGATCTTGGTAGCTAAATAAAGTGATTTTGGACTAAAAAATTGTCCAAAAATTAATAAACCGCGCCAAAAGTTCAGTAACCCTTCTAAATTGTGTAGACCTTTAGGATACAAATAAAATGTTAATTATCAAGTAGTATAATTGATGATAATTAAAAAAAAAATGGTAAATACGGTATATTTCATAGAATCAGTAATTCACATTAAAAAAAAATTCATTTTTTTCCCCAAATGAAGTAATATATCCCCCCCTCTAGTGGCATTGCCATTAACAAAATATGATGACAAATTAAAAGCCCCTAAGTGTAACAAACGTGGATCGGAATCTTTGCGTTTGTCTGCAGCACAATTTTATTTTGTTGTCCTCTTTCCATGGGGAGAAGAGGAAGATTCAAGGTCATCGCCTGATATTAATCATAAATCCAATCAATGGACACTCCCCACCCTGATTAGAATGATCAGTTCATCCTCGCCAAGAGCGACAAAATGACTCACTTTGACCCAAATGTTTTAGACGTTGTCTGGGGAGGGAAAGAAAACCTATGCAGATGCTCAGCAGGGAAGGTATAAGAAGCCAATTATAAAACATTATATACATAATTTATTCTGTTTGTTTCTTCTTCAAAAGCGGAGAAAGATCGGCAGGAATCCCGATCCATTCTGGTAGAAAAGCAGCTTCGTCTTTGAATACTTTGCGATGTGGAGAGTCGGGCAAAGTGAAATTTGTAAGATAGATGGTTTCGCCTCCGACCAGGTATGCCACCCAGTAACCAAATGTCCCGATAGTCATAATAGTATGGTTACAATGGGCTAGGAGGGCAAAGTCACGGGCAGGGGTAGCTTCCTTACCATCTCCAGCAAAGTGGACATCTCCAAGGGAACTATCGATGTTCTCCTTGCACCAGTCCATGCCATTACTGGTCACCATGAAAAGAGGGTTTTCATACTTGTTCCTGAAGTAGTCCATGGCCTTCTGTAAATACCCCTTATCGGCTAGAACTCCCTTCCTCTGGTTAGGCATTATATGGACGTAGTCTCCACGTCGGACATGCACCCCGACAAAGGTGACATTTTCACGGTCTCCTCTCACCCTGGAAAGGTAGGAGCTGGTCTCCTCTTTGATATGGTCATGGAACGTAAACTCTTGAAGAATCTCTTCTCTTATGTGATGGTAGAAAGTCCAGGACCAGGGGTATCCGGAAAGTTTAACATGTTGACCTGAGATGTTGTAATATTCAGGGGACATCCAGTTGTGTAGCAGGTAATCGGTCCACTTGATACGATTAGCAACTTGTTGATCAATCACGGGCATCGTCACTTTAAACATTCCCGCTAGTTGACTGTGCATTGAAGGTAAAACATAGGCTTGGTGGCCGTTTAACTTTGAAAGGGCATAAAGTACGGCATACTCCCCCATTATGTTACCCAGACGCCCCATGGGTTGTGCAGTCAATATAGTTTTCTTCTTTTCCACAAAAGGTTGTGGCGTCCTATTGTTTAGCGGTCTTCTAAGATATCCAGTCCCCACTTCGCTTGCTTTGCATGATGATGGATAGGACCCTCTGCTTTGACGGTCGTAGTACCAGTAGGATATATTCAAGACACTGAAGAGGATTATGACACCGAAGAGGATCAAAGCCAACTTGGGTTTCATGATGGGAACAGCTTCTGAGTAAAAACAAACATCACGTTTATATGAAAGATCTCAAAAGGGATGTGTTACATAGGACGCGTCACCTGCACAGCTTTTAGCATCACTTAGTATGTTTTTGGCAAGTGGCTCACGTATGTGACTACACTGTGAGGAGAGAGAGGAGATGATGATGATGATGTCATACTCTATGCAGGGAAAAATCATTGAGATCTATGATGGTTTGCAACCGTGACAAGGAAGGCAGATAGACCTCACGAAGACTTGGTCGGCGCCTAAATCTAGTTTTTAGGGTTCTGAGATGTGCGAGTGTAAAGTGTTAGCGTGTAGGTGATATTGTGTGGTATGAGTGTGTGTCAGCAAATGGGGTTGAAGTGTATTGCATTGGGTTAGTGTGAGTGTGTGTCAATGTGTGTGTGCCGAGTTTCAGGGGTGAGTCTAGGCTTAGTGGTGTGAGGCAGAAGAATGAGATTGTGGTGTTTGAGTGACTTTGTGTGTTAGTGTGTGTGTTTTTGTGTTTGAGGTATGGTTGAGAAGGGACGAAGTGCCAAAGAAATACTGCGCCTAGGCTTCTCCATCTCTAGTCCTGCCCATCTTCGTAAACATGTTTGGGGTAATATTTCCAAAACTGTGAAAAAAAATGTGCAAAAACTGTGATTATCCCACCAAAAAAAGACTTGTGAATAGAAAAGCACAAAATCACATTCTGGGTGTGTAACTAATGAAGGCTTTTCTCACAGGAGTCTCTTTGGGGCAGAAAGTGCTACTTTTACATATTGTTTATGTAATTGTGTGAGTTTTGGATACCGTAAGAGAGTTTCAATCGCTGTGTTTCCTCCTTTTCTGGCAATCGAATTTGTGGTAATCCGTATGAGGAAAGCAGTTTTAAATAGGTCAGCGGTGGCAGCGCCCGGGGCCGTCTGTGCGAGAGCAGGGAATCGGAAGGTTTTGGAACAGAACTCAAGCAATAAGATTCTACTTCTTGAGTCAAAATCATTTTGTTGGAACAAGCACAGACTACTGGTTAGAATACATTTGTAGAGAAACCAATTTAAAAAAGGTAGGTTTTTTTGTTTGTTTGGTGTTTTGTTTTTTGTTCTAAAATTTTCTCTCTATCTCCTCCCTCTTCTCCCCTCTGTCTCCTTTTTTTTTTTCCGATAAAATAATAAACAGATGTTTTTGTCTGTGTGTCTGGTTTTGTGAAAGGTAGTAACAAGGTTAACCATGGGTGGTTATGGTAATATAATTGTATAGAAATCATAAAACCTACCAAAAGCCGTAATACAAATTCTATAATTGTGGCTTTAAACACAAATAAAAACAAGGTTCCGCATGTTGGTGGATATTCGGGTATAATATTAACTTTTTGTCGTGTTATGGCTTCTCTAGGTTTTACATTTTATTTGATCTCATTTCCTTTGCTTTTAGATAACCTATGAAAAAAAAACCAGCCGATTTTAAAAGTTTATTTAGCGATTATTAAACAGTGTATTTAAAAAAAAACAAGAATAAAGGGAATGACAAGTGTTCCTGATTTTCTATACTAGCGCTTACGTAAATACATGCAAACAAGATCTTGGCTAAATCTAGCAACAATGCTGTAGCTCCATTCTGGAACAATAAAAAATCTGCGCTGTAATGCAATACATTGTAATTAATTATTTCTGGATCTTAGGAAAAAAACTGCGTAGTAACAATTGGCAAATACGAGAGAAAGTAAAAAAAATAAATAAAAAAAAAATACCAAAACCTGTAGTTGTCTGAGCGGCAGCTGATTCATGCTGAAGTTCTAGTTCCTGGCACTGAGCAGGTATGGCCACTTTGATTAATTAGTAGAAGTCAGGTGCCAGGCATGATGATAATTGGTGCTGCTGGTCCGGGTAGGAGTGAGTGAGCTGGTGAACGGGAGGGTAAGGAAGAGAGTATGTATTAATGGATTTGTGTGTGAGAACATGAATGTGTACTTGTGTAGGCGTTTGTGTGTGTGAGCATGGATATGTAAGTGTTTGTGTGTGAGCATGGATGTGTGGGTGTTTGGGGTCAATGATGGAACAGGGAGGCTGTTTGGGGGGCTGAAAAGTTGTTGTTTAGCAAAGATGGCACAGACAAGCTGTCTGTGGGCAAGGGTGGCACAGACCAGCTGTTTTGAGGAAAATGTGGCAACTGTTCTGGGACAAAGGTGGCACTGTGGGAAAAGTTTACTTTATATTGGCTGTATGATGATGGTCAGGGACAGAGTTACAGGCATATGTCCCTATATAGGCACTCTAACACCATAGACATAAACACATGTACACATATCCACTAACATACATGCATACACACTAACACCATACACTTACATATACATACACACACCACTCTAACATCAAACACATATGCATACATGCCCCAAAATGACACCACGAAATATGGGGCTGGTATTCAAATATTTTCAAGGCTAGTTTTAAATCCCAGTCTAGCCCTGCTCAGTGTCCAGTAATATAATGCCCCAAAACATACTTGGCTGATAACCCACAATACTTATTTTGATATAATTATGGGATCTACTCACATCAACGTCAATTTGTAGTCATTTTATGTCTTGAAAAAGTACGTATATTTTGAAGGAAAGTATTTCTTTGATTTAAGCAAAATTTTTTTACACACATGTGCTACGGCATCACTTCGAGGTAGGAATCGATGTGTTCTTCCGTCCCAAAAGTCACCTGTTGTGAGATCAGGATGTTACTACATAGGTACTCTTTCTGTTTAATAGGGACATATGCCTTCTTTTGAAGGTTCCCTAAAGCATTAGTGTCTGCCTTTTAGCTGAGATCCAATACTTGAGAGGTGGGAAACATGAATCTTCTGGCTTTTGAGTAAGACGTATTGGTTTGTGGTACACTATGCACTTTTTAGATTCACTGGTAAGGCCACCAGGTACTGATGGACCCTTTCAGGCTTTTTTTTTATGATGCCAGACTTGGTGCTAGGCCTAAATGGCACTTTTTTGTTTTACTTCTCTGCCTTTAAAATTCCATTTGTTGTTTCACTGTGTTGTTGTTTTGGTTGGGGAGGTAAATTTGTCCATCTGGGCTTTTGTCTCCTCTTGAAGACATCAGTGCTTCTCCTCTTCTGTGGGTAACCAAGAAGATCTAGCCAGCCTGCACGTAGGATGACCACATGTGTGTTGTCCTGGAAAGAGAGTGAAGGAGGTCTCAGCCAATCAGGAGAGAATTCTCAACTCTCCCAAGTGTGAGAGAGGGCCAATCAGTAGAGGCGTCTAAACTCTCAGCCAGAGATAAGTTGAGGTAAGTTGCACCAAGTAACAAAGTCACTGTGCGTGTGTAATTTTGTGTGTGTATGTTATGAGGGGTTAAGTCTCCAAAACTGCTCCAAACTGCTCATAGCTGGTATTAGGTGTTAATTCTCTGGAATCGCTCGTTTCTGATTATTAGAGGGGTTCATTCTCTGAAATTGTTCAGGCTTGGTGATAACTATAACCAATAGAAATCGGGGCGCATATGTACATGGGAAGAAAAGATATATATAATAGTGTAATATGATCAACAAAAATGGAAATATGTAGATGTGTAAAATGCACTCACAAACGGTGCCAGCACAAGAAGCTCTTCTGAAAAAACTGTTCTTTATTCTTTAAAAGCTCTATAAGTATAAAGCAGAGACAACAACCATATGGTGCAGTATTTTCCTAGGTGATGTATGCGCAAGTAAGAAAACACTTACAGAATGGTTGAGTTCAAACGGGTCAAATATTTAAAATGAAGAGTCCAACGGAGTGGATCAGGAACATGCAGATCAAATCTTCTATATCTCAACGCGTTTCGCCGTTCTCACGGCTTCCTCAGGAGAAATAAAGTAGAAAATCGGTGTAATCCGCAGTAGTAATCCGTAAACGTGGTGTGTAAAAATTGATTGCAGGAGTCCGCTTTAAATATCCTCTAAAAATGTCTCAGTGCCGGTGCGTGTCGGGAGAAACGTCATTCCGTTCCTGCGTCGTAACCTAGCAACGAACGGAGCTTCTATGTTCTTCCTGAAGGGGCGTGATTCTTATCCGAGTGCTGATGCGTCTGGGGGAGGTGTCTTCCGATGTTGTGTATATGACGCGGCGTATCTCAGCAACATCGATACTGCAGGAAAAACTGTCAGCTTTTCCCCTTCATACAAACTTGGTTCGATCTCCACTTGTGGGTATCGGATCTTGTAAAAAAATTCTATGGGCTATAGGGGTAATCCCCAGCTCATAGAAAAAGAGGGAATAAGAAGATTGGAGAGTTTATTCAAGACAAATATTTATAGTCAATGTATATCACGGTAAAAAATATGGTAAAAATTATGGAAAAAAAACGTATGGTAAAAAAACGGAATCTGAGGTATATAGAACAAATAAGGTAAGTATACAGATGTTAGATAGGAATATAAGAGAGATATAAAGTCCATCTGAACGTGCATAGAAGGTACCATTAAAAATTATATGATAAAAAACGGATGTTCCTACTTAAAAAATGATAAAAAAGAGAGAGAGAAAAAAAAAAAAAAAAAAAAAAAAAAAAAAAAAAAGGAAAGCATGATCCAATTGGGTATTACATGGAATAGGACTAAAATCAAATAAAAGTGATAATATCCAAATCTGTGTTAAGGCCACCTTTTTTGTATGTTTGAAAATTAAAAATCCATTGGGTTTCTTTTTTTGAGAGGGTGGAGGTGGTGTTGCCTCCTCTCCAATGGGATGTTACTGAGTCAATCCCTATGATTTTAAATTTTGGTAATGAGAACGAACTACATGTGTTGCAGTGTCTAGGGACACTGTGTTGGGTATTATTGTTGCGAATCCCTCCTAAGTGTTCTAGTGCCCTGACCTTGAGTTCTCTTGTGGTTCTGCCGATATATTGTGTTCCACAGGAGCATTGTAACAAATATATAACATTCTTAGTATTACAATGTATGAAGTTTTTTATGACATATTCTTTGCCAGTGATTGTGCAAGTGAATGATGTTGTTCTTTTAGATTGTATATGGCAAGTTTTACAAACTTTACATATGCCGCAACGATAAAAGCCAGGAGGTTTTGTGGCAAGGAAGTGGTTGTCTATTTTTTCTAAAGGTGGAAGGGCACTCGGGGCCAATAATGTTTTTAAGTTTGCTAGCTTTTTATAAATGATTTTGGGTTTGTTAGGAAGGTGTTTACCTAAAACTGTATCTTCTAGAAGTATGGGCCAGCATTTATTGATGGCTTTTCTGATGTATGGGGCCTGGTCACTAAATTGAGTGATAAAAGAGAAGTCAAAATCTCCTCTATTTCTCTGTTTGTTGTTGTGCACAAGGTCCTCCCTTTTGATCTTGTGAACTGCCTCTAAACTGTTAGTGAGAAGATCATTCGGGTACTTTTTTTCTCTGAACTTATTTAGAAGATGGTTACTTTGTTCTAGAAAATCTTGATCTCTAGTGCAATTTCTACGGATCCTTGTGATTTGTCCTTTTGGAATGTTTTTTAGCCAACTGGGATGATGTCGGCTCGAGAAATGTATAAAGCCATTTCCATCGGTGGGCTTAAAAAATGTTTTTGTATGAATCGTATTATTTTCAATGAATAATGTAAGATCTAAAAAGTCTATGTGAGATTTGTTTACAGAAGAAGTAAAATTCAAATCTGGGAACCAGATTCGCGCCAAGTTACGCCAACTTGTATGTGGCTGATTGGGAAACCAACTATATTTGGAATAACAACCCTTTTGGCGCGAATCTGGTTCTCTGGAAGAGATATATAGATGATGTCCTGATAATATGGAAAGGACAGGAAGATCATCTACAAGATTTTATCTCATACCTAAACAAAAATGAATATAATTTGAATTTTACTTCTTCTGTAAACAAATCTCACATAGACTTTTTAGATCTTACATTATTCATTGAAAATAATACGATTCATACAAAAACATATTTTAAGCCCACCGATGGAAATGGCTTTATACATTTCTCGAGCCGACATCATCCCAGTTGGCTAAAAAACATTCCAAAAGGACAAATCACAAGGATCCGTAGAAATTGCACTAGAGATCAAGATTTTCTAGAACAAAGTAACCATCTTCTAAATAAGTTCAGAGAAAAAAAGTACCCGAATGATCTTCTCACTAACAGTTTAGAGGCAGTTCACAAGATCAAAAGGGAGGACCTTGTGCACAACAACAAACAGAGAAATAGAGGAGATTTTGACTTCTCTTTTATCACTCAATTTAGTGACCAGGCCCCATACATCAGAAAAGCCATCAATAAATGCTGGCCCATACTTCTAGAAGATACAGTTTTAGGTAAACACCTTCCTAACAAACCCAAAATCATTTATAAAAAGCTAGCAAACTTAAAAACATTATTGGCCCCGAGTGCCCTTCCACCTTTAGAAAAAATAGACAACCACTTCCTTGCCACAAAACCTCCTGGCTTTTATCGTTGCGGCATATGTAAAGTTTGTAAAACTTGCCATATACAATCTAAAAGAACAACATCATTCACTTGCACAATCACTGGCAAAGAATATGTCATAAAAAACTTCATACATTGTAATACTAAGAATGTTATATATTTGTTACAATGCTCCTGTGGAACACAATATATCGGCAGAACCACAAGAGAACTCAAGGTCAGGGCACTAGAACACTTAGGAGGGATTCGCAACAATAATACCCAACACAGTGTCCCTAGACACTGCAACACATGTAGTTCGTTCTCATTACCAAAATTTAAAATCATAGGGATTGACTCAGTAACATCCCATTGGAGAGGAGGCAACACCACCTCCACCCTCTCAAAAAAAGAAACCCAATGGATTTTTAATTTTCAAACATACAAAAAAGGTGGCCTTAACACAGATTTGGATATTATCACTTTTATTTGATTTTAGTCCTATTCCATGTAATACCCAATTGGATCATGCTTTCCTTTTTTTTTTTTTTTTTTTTTTTTTTTTTTTTTTCTCTCTCTCTTTTTTATCATTTTTTAAGTAGGAACATCCGTTTTTTATCATATAATTTTTAATGGTACCTTCTATGCACGTTCAGATGGACTTTATATCTCTCTTATATTCCTATCTAACATCTGTATACTTACCTTATTTGTTCTATATACCTCAGATTCCGTTTTTTTACCATACGTTTTTTTTCCATAATTTTTACCATATTTTTTACCGTGATATACATTGACTATAAATATTTGTCTTGAATAAACTCTCCAATCTTCTTATTCCCTCTTTTTCTATGAGCTGGGGATTACCCCTATAGCCCATAGAATTTTTTTACAAGATCCGATACCCACAAGTGGAGATCGAACCAAGTTTGTATGAAGGGGAAAAGCTGACAGTTTTTCCTGCAGTATCGATGTTGCTGAGATACGCCGCGTCATATACACAACATCGGAAGACACCTCCCCCAGACGCATCAGCACTCGGATAAGAATCACGCCCCTTCAGGAAGAACATAGAAGCTCCGTTCGTTGCTAGGTTACGACGCAGGAACGGAATGACGTTTCTCCCGACACGCACCGGCACTGAGACATTTTTAGAGGATATTTAAAGCGGACTCCTGCAATCAATTTTTACACACCACGTTTACGGATTACTACTGCGGATTACACCGATTTTCTACTTTATTTCTCCTGAGGAAGCCGTGAGAACGGCGAAACGCGTTGAGATATAGAAGATTTGATCTGCATGTTCCTGATCCACTCCGTTGGACTCTTCATTTTAAATATTTGACCCGTTTGAACTCAACCATTCTGTAAGTGTTTTCTTACTTGCGCATACATCACCTAGGAAAATACTGCACCATATGGTTGTTGTCTCTGCTTTATACTTATAGAGCTTTTAAAGAATAAAGAACAGTTTTTTCAGAAGAGCTTCTTGTGCTGGCACCGTTTGTGAGTGCATTTTACACATCTACATATTTCCATTTTTGTTGATCATATTACACTATTATATATATCTTTTCTTCCCATGTACATATGCGCCCCGATTTCTATTGGTTTTCGTATCTGAACGCTGAGAGGAGCGTTGTTGTTGGGCTGCGGCAGTTATACATTGGGGAAGTATTCTTTATGATTTTTTTCTTCACACATTGATTTTCACACGTGTTTTGGGTGTTAAAGGCTTCGTCTCTTCTTGGTGATAACTATATACAAATACATAAACGACAATTTCTATGATATAAAATGTATTTTTTGGGTACGTGACGGTGTGTGCATATGGGAACTGGTCCCCGAATGGCAGAAATAAAAGGTGGTCATCCTACTTGCAGGCCTTTTGCCATCGCGTCTCCCTTTGGGTTGTACATCCCTTCAGTCCCAGAAGATTAAGATCTGGGGATCCCATGATCCACTGTTGCTCCTTCCTAACCCTTTTAGTCACTCTCACTTCTCCACTTAAAACCAAAGCACTGCCCCTTGGATTTAATTCACTAGCAGCACAAGAAACTGGTTTAAAAGAAGCATTAATGCCATCTACATGACCCTCCCTGATGCCCCACTTTCCTCGGAGATTGTGATCGGTGGTGGCATTGCTTTAAAACCCCTATTTGGTTTGCTTGTCACATTGTGGCGTGTGTGCACATGGAGAATAATACGCAGATCAGTACAACAAACACCACTAACTTAATACATGATGGGAAATGACAGAATGATACATTTCACAAAGCAAAGAGCAGCCAGCCTCACCTGTAGATTGAGATCCAACCGCAACATTTCTTCTCAAAGGTGCGTGTACGTGAAAATGGGATTGAGTTGTGTCGGACACTTTTTACATGATTTTTAGTGCATAGACCTCTGTAAGACATTCGTTCAAAAGCAATAAGGAAGTATCAAGTGCAGTAATTATGAGAGCAATGTGCACTAAAACTGCGATGGGGCCCGTGTCTCTAGAAGGCTGGGCGACAGCTGCAACCGTTTATTTCAGTCTCCTAGTGCCGGTTCAAAATTGTTCAAAAAGGGCCCTTCCAAAATGGACGTTACGTGACCTTGCGGTGAAACCAAGGCTGCTTGCGTGGTGTGGGTGTGGGGTATGTATGTTTGTATGTATATGAGCATGAATGTGCATGTGAGCATTAATGTCTCTGTATAAGTGTATGTACGTGCATGAATGTGTATATATAAGTGGTGTGAGGGGGAATATGTGTTAGAATGAGTGTGTTAGTGAGTATGAATTAGTGTATGTGTAAGCATGTGTATGTGTGTTAGCATGTGTACATTAGAGTGTGTTTACATATGTGTGCCAGAGTGTATGTTGCAAGGGACAAAGAAGGCATAGGCAACCTGTTTGGGGACAATGATGGCACAGAAAAGTTGTTTAGGATGGTACTGTGGGACATTTTGTTTCTAGTTTTATGCCCTCAGTTTGTATGGATCGGGTGAACTAATTGGCTCATCCCATTTTTTTACCGTAGTGGTTCTGGCTAGGGGGCAGCCCTCTCCAATTGCTGCCGGCTTATTAGATCTTGATATGCTTACATCCCTTCTTATAGTCTGGCCCCATATCCAACCAGGGTAAAGGTTAATAAATCTATTGCTAAGTTTGTTTGGGGGGGGGCGAATTCAGAGTTAGATGGTAGGTGACCTTTTTCAAAGGGACGGTGTCCATTTAAATGACAGGGGCGCATATTTGGTTGCTAGGATGGAAGTGGAATCTGCACAGGGCAACGTCTGCACAGGGTGGTACTTCTCTATGGTTGGGTAGGAAGATGGGATCCTAAGGATCCTCTTTCGTACTGCCCTGAGGGCGAAATGACGGTGCTTGGAGGATTGGGGAGAGGACAGCAAACCCTGCCGTTTTGGCGGAAGCTCCTGCCAGGTTATGTCCACAGAGATGTGGGCAAAGACAGCAGATTCAAGACGGAATAGAAGGGAGAACGTAAAAGATAGGCGATGGGGAAGTGGTCGGCAGAGAAGGTAGGGTAACATTTAGAGAGTGTGAGAGATTGAATAATAGTGTGCGAATGAATGTGGGGACCGGGAAACAAATTTTCTTCCAGAATTAAAAATGCCCCTGAATTATTGGCTGAACTGAATAGCCTGGGAATGAAAATGAGTTGCCCGAAAACAAATGGGCCAAAAACCAACCTGCAAAATGTGTCCCAATTGTTTTTGACCTATTTCCACATGTCTAATAAATACCCCGAGAGGAGCCATCTTAACATGATTTTTCCTCCCTTAAAGTCATCTCTCCCCTGTGTTTTTTAAGTTGCTGATTGTTGATTGTTTCAGGAAGCCCCTGTATGAGAGGGGTGAGGAGAAGGGAGAGATCTTCAGGACAGGAAAATAGGGGATGGTACATTTTGATCTAATTTTACTCCTTGTATCAAGTAGTTGAGTAAATGATGATTATTAGCAGTATAAAAGTTAAAGGATAATGGGAAAAAAGAGGAAAATACTAAGATAAAGGATAGGAAAGAAGAAAGAGAGAAGGGGGGGAGGAATTCACCAAAAAGGCCGATCGGCACCTCCACCCTTTCTTAATCCGGGCAGACTAGGCGAACTTCTTTTTTGTTTTTGTTCCTTTACTGCCGGTATTGGCTCGGCCTTGGAAGAAGGCGTTCTTTGCTGATACTCGGCAGTGCTATTAACTCGTCGGGAATGTTTTCAGTTCGTGACAGGTTTAGGTTTCACCCCAGGCTAATTTTGGACGAGTTGCGCTGATAATACGCATTTGACAGTAAGACTAAGTAATAAAAACTACACATTAACTTTAGTCATTCTACTGTGCTATAAAGCCACACGCGAACACCCACAAAATAATCCCCCTTGCTAAATACGTACACCCTGTTTGGTGTGTATCATGCGGAAGGTGTTTACAGAGCATAATATATTGTGTTTTTTTGGGGTTTTTTTGTGACCATCCTGTTTTCGGATGAACGCTCGATAATCCTCTAAATATCATAATAGAAAAGTCCTAGTTACGCACATGCTCCACGTAGTCAGATTAATATCGTCATCATCATCATCATCTTCTTGTGTCTGGTTAGGAGAGGCGGTAAGACAAGTTGGTTGGATTTGGTTCGAAGTCGGTGACTTTATTCTCCGTGAACGAGACTGTAAAACATCATTAACCCTTTAATAGTTCATCCAAGACAGGACTGGCCATCAGACGCACCAGGCAAACGTCGTCTAGTCCTAAACGGTCTGTTTGCCGATCTGAAGGAGTGGTCCTAAATAGTATGAGAAATCCATTGGTGGTTATGGAGAGAAGAACGCTTTTGCGCAGAAGCTTCAATGTATCATCCAACCTTTGTTGACCTTCATGGTGACCTTCATAGTCATCAACACAGAACCACCAAATCTGCCAGTGGATCCGACCCATCCGGTTTCTCCCACTGTAAAGACTCAGACCTTAATCGGCCGTTGGTCTCGTTTTAGATTCAGGAGCCGTATGTCTGTCCAGTAATGTATGCAGGACCTGAGAGAGCAGCCAGGAACGCTGTACCAGGACAGGTTTAGGGCAGCACCCCTCCGAAATATACCACTACTGGCAATGCAGAATTATTATCTAAATGCCATTTTCTTGGTGCAGGTTTACCTTCTTGCCGAGCGGAAGCCCTTTCCCTGGACGGCCATAGCCTTGCAGGCATGCTACAAGACCTGACAGCGCTGAAAATACAATAAAATTCTGTAATGAGATGATGGCTCCTTAAGCGTTAAGCAATCTGAATAGTAACACATATGTGCTTTACTAGTAAAAGGCAAATTCTAAAGGTTGTACATTTTTTTATTTATTTCCTCCTGTTAAGGTCCATCGAATCAAACCTAGAGTGTCTAAAATATTCTTCCTTATTAGTAGTTTTTACCCGTTTTATGGCTAGTAGTTTGTTCTCTTTATGATGCCTTTTACTGCTTTCCAGTAACTGCTTTCCAGTAGCTTAAAAACGGCACATTTTGACAGCGCTGAAGATAAAATAAAATTCTGTAATGAGATGATGGCTCCTTAAGCGTTAAGCAATCTGAATAGTAACACATATGAGCTTTACTAGTAAAAGGCAAATTCTAAAGGTTGTACATTTTTTTATTTATTTCCTCCTGTTAAGGTCCATCGAATCAAACCTAGAGTGTCTAAAATATTCTTCCTTATTAGTAGTTATTACCCGTTTTATGGCTAGTAGTTTATGATGCCTTGTACTGCTTTCCAGTAATTAGAAAGGGCAACCTTGGTCATTATGGTGGTTGAGACTACCTATAATCATAAAGCTTCCAGTTTGCCGATAACTCTTTGATTAGCTGATATAGGCAACCTGTTTGGGGGCAATGATGGCACAGAAAAGTTGTTTAGGACGGTATTGTGGGACATGTTGTTGTTTCTAGTTTTATGCCCCTAGTTACGTGTACAGCCAGTTTGTATGGATCGGGTGAACTAATTGGCTCATCCCATTTTTTTACCGTAGTGGATCTGGCTAGGGGGCAGCCCTCTCCAATTGCTGCCGGCTTATTAGATCTTGATACGCTTACGTCCCTTCTTATAGTCTGGCCCTATATCCAACCAGGGTAAAGGTTAATAAATCTATTGCTAAGTTTGTTTGGGGGGGCGAATTCAGAGTTAGATGGTAGGTGACCTTTTTCGAAGGGACGGTGTCCATTTAAATGACAGGGGCGCATATTTGGTTGCTAGGATGGAAGTGGAATCTGCAGTGGAGGTGTGGGGGCATTTAAGTGGGCAAGCTGTGGTAACATAGTTCATAAGGTTGAAAAAAGACCAAAGTCCATCAAGTTCAACCTATATACATATTGTGTCCCTACCGTGTTGATCCAGAGGAAGGCAAAAAAAAACCCTTATGAAGCAGATCCCAATTGCCCCATACCGGGGGAAAATTCCTTCCCGACAACAAATATGGCAATCCGAATAAATCCCTGGTGATTTGTTCTTTTAAAATTATGGTTATTCTAGGTTTTGAATGGGCAGGGTCGGCACGTGCCGATCCCCTAGCTAAGATAGTTTGAACATCTGGTGGGCAACGTCTGCACAGGGTGGTACTTCTCTATGGTTGGGTAGGAAGATGGGATCCTAAGGATCCTCTTTCGTACTGCCCTGAGGGCGAAATGACGGTGCTTGGAGGATCTGAATAGTAACACATATGAGCTTTACTAGTAAAAGGCAAATTCTAAAGGTTGTACATTTTTTTATTTATTTCCTCCTGTTAAGGTCCATCGATTCAAACCTAGCGTGTCTAAAATATTCTTCCTTATTAGTAGTTATTACCCGTTTTATGGCTAGTTTATGATGCCTTTTACTGCTTTCCAGTAATCAGAAAGGGCAACCTTGGTCATTATGGTGGTTGAGACTACCTATAACCTGATAACTCTTTGATTAGCTGATATTGAAAGAGTTAAATTACATTTTTAATTTGATTTTATTTTTATTTGATAATTACCTATTTTTTTTTATTTAGGATCCGGTATTAAAAAGTATTTTACTTAAAAAAATAAATAAATAAAATAAGTTTTTTAATAATTTTTTTTTTTTAAATCTTAATTTTCCTGCTTGTATAATAAGAAAACTTCAACCAAAAACGAAGAGTACATTTTTGAAATGTATTCAACAGGGGACGTGTTTAAAGGTGTCGCAAGCGCACATTAGGCTTATTGCGGATATTTGCAATTGTGAAATAACGTTTATAGTGATCAAAAGGTAACTTTTTCCACGGTTATCACTTTCAAACCACAAAAGCCTCATGGCTCCACTCCCTTTTTGGGGATTATTTATGTGGAATAAAGAAAACTTTAACTTTTATTTGACGGGAGGGAGTCTTGTCGAGTGCCGCTTACCCCTTGGTGCTTGTGCAGACTTAGTTAATCGGTCACTATTGGCAGGAGCTGTTCTAGAAGACTGGAAGTTGGTAATTGTGGCCCCACCTGATAAAAAACCAGTAGCGGTGAAGAACCGGCCAACTACAGACCAGTAAGTCTTAAGGAATCTATCTATATATCTATAAGCATCTATATATTTAAGGACAGGATTGTTAAATCTCTAGATCAGGGGCGTCCAACCTGCGGCCCTCCAGCTGCTGCAGGACTACGTCTCCCATAATGCTCTTTCCGCTATGGGGCTGGCAGAGGAATATGGGATATGTAGGCCTGCAGCAGCTGGAGGGCCGTAGGTTGGACACCCGTGCTCTAGATGCAAACTAATTTATGTATTTAACTGGGTAACTAAAAAATGAGCCCGGGGAGGAGCAGTAGATATCCTACCGAAATCCAGATAGGATAATAATAAATGAATGACGCTGTTTGGGTATTAAAATAGATGAATGGATAAGGCAATGGTTGAGTGATAGGAGGCAGAAGGGTGTAGTATGGGGTATATTCAGAGGACGGACTGGTTACTTGTGGGGGGGTACCTCATGGGGATCAGGATTGGGATCCATGTATGTATGTTTGCAGATAATACAAAGGTAAATGATTTAAGTAAATGAGAGGAATGTTCAAGTGCAGCAGATGCAGTTTAACGTTAATAAATGGAAGATAATGCACTTGGGACATGAAAATCCCAAGGCTGAATATAGCATTGGGGGCACCGTTCGGTCGGTGACAAAGAAGAGAGAGGGACTGTTTCTGATAACTTAAAGCTAAGCAGACAATGGAATAAAGTGTCGGAAAAGGCAAGATGGGTGTTGGGTTTTATAGCGAGGGGTGTTAGTAGCAGGAAGAGGGAGGTGGTTCTGATACAGATCTCTGGTCAGACCTCATCTAGAGTATTGGGGACAGTTCTGGAGACCCCCATCTCTAGAATGATATATTGACATTTTGCGGAGAGTTCATAAGAGGGCTAAATGGAACAGCTTCCCAGCAGAAGTGGTAGAGGCTAATACAGCGAGGGTATTAAAACATGCATGGGATAGACATACGGCTCCTGAATCTAAGACGAGACCAACGACGGATTAAGGTTTGAGTCTTTACAGCAGGAGAAACGGCGACTAGACGGGGGCCGAATGGGGCTGATCTGCCGGTAGATTCTATGCTTGATTTAGTTAAGATCCTCTAAAATTCAAACTGAAAACTATGCTTGAATTGGTTATTATTACCATAACATTTTTGAGGGTTCCTAGAAAATGTAAATGAATTATTTTTGTGATTATTTTTTCAGTTTGTTAGATATGTTGATAATGTTGACTTTCAATGTACATTTTTTTTTTTTTTTACAGTTTGCAATAATATTGTAACATGTTGTTGGTTGTTGACCGTCCCGCATGCGAGTGACGAAGTTGCTGTAAATGTTCCAAAGGTTGGAGAACCTATAAAACCTCTAAACAAAGACTCAATGAGACTTTAACCTCTCCACCCTTCACGCTTTCAAATAGTCTGGTGCCGGGCCAGACCGGGGGATGAGATGTGGCCCCGGCACTTTAAGGCCAGAAGCCCCTAAATAGTGTATGAGCGGCCGAATGGGGCACTATTGGCCAGCAACCCATTGGGCATTTGTCCAAGATTGCCGGTCCAGGTCTGGTTTAGTGAAGACCATGCATAAGCAGGGGTTGGCCATAGGCACCCCGGACAAACGCCAGACAGCGCATTTTACGCCCCTTTCCCTGCCCCCGCTTTTATCCAGCAGGTGGTCACATGTTCTGGACGTTCACAGCCGTTAGTGATCTTGGAGGTCTCTTGTTCAGATGGAGTCATTCCCATTATTCTTTGTATGGGGGCCAGATTGGGGGTAACTAGGTGGTTCTGGCACTTTAAAGTCGGCGGGTACAGATGGCATGCTCATGTAGCACATGGTGGGTCATATGCAGCACAACATCTGCCCCCAGGACCAGCAGGGTGGCTGTTGTGCAGAGGGCCATCGGGCAGTAGCGTACCTAGCGGGGGGCGGGGGGGCAGTCCGCACTGGGTGCCGCTCATCAGGGGGTGCCAACTTGCCGGCACCCGGCACCCCTCCAGAAACGGGCAGTAATGTCCGCCGCTGGAGGAGAAGGCTCGCGAGGGAGCGGTATCGGAGGTCTTAAAATCACTCAAGGGAGCCGGAGGTCTGTTAAAGACCTCCGATACCGTTCCATCACGATCCGCGCAGCAACTGCTGCTGTGAGCCGGGGTTTGTTGTCAGATCCCGGCGCACAGCACTGAAGCCGCGCCCACCGCCGTCCGTGCCCTTTGAACCGGAAGAAGACAGAAGAACAGGAGCGAAGAGGAAGAAAAGGAGCTGGCTGCTGTTAGAAGAAAAGAGGAAAGGTAGGAAATCATTCAGTGAGAGTGAGAGTGGATTGGTATGTGTGGAATCTGTGGATTGGTAAGTGTGGATTGGTATGTGTGGATTGGTATGTGTGGAATCTGTGGATTGGTAAGTGTAGTATGTGTGGATTGGTATGTGTGGATTGGTATGTGTGGAATCTGTGGAATGGTAATTGTGCATTGGTAAGTGTGTGAGAGTGATGGGTGTTATGCTGTACCATTTCCAATGTCTTTTTCATTATGCTCTAAAGTACATCATAACTCCCATCACTCTATACTGTTCCATACAGTGGCAGAGCTGGGAGGCAGAGGCCTTGCACCCCCACCGCAGGACTCCTGAAAGGTAAGTGAACTTCAAAGGGGGGAGAGGGTAGATAGTTAGGAGGGGTAGATAGGGAGAAAGGAGTGAGACGGGGGGGATAGGGGGTAGATAGGGAGAAGGGAGTCAGAAGGGGGTGAGAATGGTTAGATAGGGAGAAAGGAGGGTAGCAAGAATATTGAAATAAAGAGTCAGAATGAGAGAGTGAAAATGAATGGATTAATGTGTGGATGAATTGTATGAATGAGTGAGAGAATTAATGAATTTGTGAGAATGCATCAATGAATATGTGTAAACAATTTGTGTAAAAGAATAAATGATTGTGTGAATGAATTGTGTGAATGAAAGTGAATTAGTGAGTGACTGTAAAAGTGTTTGTGTTAATCATAGGTGTATAGTTGATAGTTGATAGTGTTTATGGGACAAAAATGGCACATGCAGGGTGTTTATGGGACAAAGATGGCACAGGTAGCGTGTTTATGGGACAAAGATGGCGTACACTCGGCTGTTTGGGAACAATGCTGACTCATGCTGGGCTGTTTGGGGACAAAGATGGCAGGTCCTATGTGTGTGTAATTTGGGTGCTGGTCAGGTTCTATGTGGGCAATGTGGACGCTGTTTTTTTTTGGAGGGTTATTAAAGAAAGCTCTATTATATGTTCAGTAAATGTTATTTAAACGTGTTTATTTTACTTATAAGTTATTAATTTATTTTTTCAGATTTCTTGTTGTTCACAGTTGACAGACAGTTTACAAATTGGTGCAATAAATATTCTTGCCAACATAATTTTGTAGATGTCTTTACATTTGGAGG
>NC_071098.1:28926584-28931584 GCF_027358695.1 Spea bombifrons
CTGCTATGATGTAATACATAGGGGGAGGGGCTTTAGATGAATGACAGGACTGTTACTACTGCAGTATTTCAATAAACTTTATAAATGCAGTTTTTATAAACGTCAGAGACAAATTAAATGGGCATACCTGGGAACTCTCTGCGTTAGCACCTGAATCATCTGGGGTCTCCCTGCCCATTTCCCCTTTAAATGGACGTATTTCCCACAATCTCAGTTGGACCGCCCCCGCTCACATCTGAACCGCCCACTCTATATAATGCAGCACATAAACGGCACCTTTAATCACACGGCTGAAAATTGGCTATTAAAGCTTTTGTTACACCTGTTCTCCTGAATGTAACACTCGTACCGAAACACAGTGTAACATAATAACACCCCCGCTTGGGGGTGGGGCAGGCGTACTTTTCCATGTGATGAAAAAAATGAGGCACTGATAGGCTGTTGCCGTAGTAACGGGGGAAGGTTGTTAAATGCTAGGCTTAGATATGTGTGTTTCATTTTCTTGGGGAGTAGTTCCCAGATTATGTGATTAATAATAAGTGAGGTAGATAAATTATAGAGCGAGCCGGCAATTAAAGGAGATCACTAATAACTATAATACCGCAGTGAGCAGAAGACGACGACGCCGCTAATCAAACTTTAAGTATTTGGTTTTTTTTTATTCTATTTGTCTTTCCAATATATTTTAAGGCAAGCAGCGGGCTCGACCTCCCTGATCTGCATACCCCAGGACTTTCAGGGTTTGGCCCAGTTCTCCGGGTCGGCGCACGTATCCTCCACGGAAGAGGGGTCCTGACACACCCCTCTCCCCGCCATTTCCCCTTTAAATGGGGGGTGTCCCGCGGCATCAGCAGGAACGCCCATTTATGTCAGTCGGACTTCCCACAAAGTCAGCGGGTAGTCCTGGCCTCATGCCCCAAGGGGGCCTGATCGGGCATGCTGATTGGTCATGGGGGGCCCTCATTGGCCCTTGCTACCCGGGTTGCTCCTCCCTTTAAGCCCCGTTATGTGTTTAAATGTTTCTATCCCTCCCCTTCTCTCTCCTCCCCTTTTCCTCCAGGCTATACCTATTGAGATCCCCACGTTTCCCAACGTCAGAACCACCACCCTCTTTCTGCTCCCAACATCTCTAGCCCATCGCTTCCGTTCTCTGCCGCTTGGTACGTTGCGAAAGACGAGAGAGACCTTTTTAAAGAGTTCACGGTTCTAACCTTTACACCAATGAACCCGATTTACATCCAGCAGCCATAACGTCCAGACCGGGCCGGCTTCTGATCCAGAATCATCATGTAATAAGGAAACCTATATATAGAATCTGTACTTTACATACGTGATCCGAGGCATTGTAAACCGACCTCCGTTATATAATATATAATCCTGACTCAGGTTTAACGTGGATACAAGTCCGCCATGATGTAACTTGAGATCAGTAACTATTGTAGCCGGCGATATGGCGGCAACTCAAGATGGGCTCAATCCCAATACCATAACATTTTTTATATATTATGGATGGGGCAATGTAAGATTGTAAGCTTTGCAGACAAAGATTATCTATATTAGCGCAGGACTTGTCCAGAGTCATATCCCAGCACTCTGCCTTTTAAGAAAAGCCGGCCCCAGGCGTAAGTAATCTATAGAGGCTTTGCCGACCCGGCAGTGTCCTCCTTCGTGTTGATGGGCCAGTTGGGATCTCCCTTTTAACTAGCCCATTGAGCAGTAGCTTTCCTAATAGGAACATTCTATTTACATCTAATGTCAGGTCAAGAGTTTGGGGAGATGTCCCCAACCGACCCATTCAACAAGCACAGCGCCAAGGAGATTGATCGCCCAATGACCCATTGGTCTAGGCCAGTATACCCCACTGGTGATGACGGGTGGGTTTCAAAACAAGCAGTAATTTGGTTACACGAGTACTTTGCTTGAATTTGGATCTTCTAATGAACCAGAAGGATGACCAATGCTTCATCAGGACACAGTATCTGGAGAAAAAATGAGATATCAACCACCTTTTTTTTATTTTCCTTTATTTCACATGTTTTTTAATTATAGCTTACGAAGCTCAAGGACAGATTTTTATATAGTGCCAACACATTACACAGTGCTGTACAATGGGTAAACAGGACATAACAATTTGACACCAGGGTCCGGCTCAAAGGATCTTACAATCTAGAGGGACCGATTTATACATTTTATGAAAGCAATAAATCTACGTTTGCTCAGCAAAAGAAAGAAAGAAAAACACTATAAAAGAACTATCTAAGGAAACACTTTGCTTGCATTAAGATTGTCTGAACAGTTTGCATCCAAGGCCCGTTTATTTTGTTTGTTTTCTTTTTTTATAAGGACGCTGTTTATGAGCAAAGGCAGACGCACAAGGAAACAGACGGAGTTAATAAAGTTGACTTTGGAAACTATGTCTTTAGAAGATTAAACATTAAAACTCAAGTTTTGGACTCCTAACAAATGTCCTGTTTGCTGGGACACATCGACACCCGAAGGTTCTACTGGACCGGCATCAGCGTGTTCCGACACAGTAGGCCACTTGGTTCAACTTGACTACGCTGGCAAATGGTTCACTCCAGGGCAGGCAGGGATCCATATTAACCTCCGGTAAGTCTGATCTTTTCCTACATCTAAGGTAAACCCGAGATCATTTGAGTGGCTAACCAAGGTAAGAATTCTCATTTTGGGATGCAAATATTTATTGATTAATTATTGAGATTATTTATTCCCCTATTGGCGAAAGGAAAAGCTCCGGGTTCCATCAGGATTCTGCTCATGGCCACCAAAGGCAGAAGCCATTGTCAGACCCTTTGAAGCTATGGAGGCTGTGGACAGTGTTGGCTCTATAGAAATAAAAGTAATTATATAATAATAATTAGAGCGAAGGGAAAGGAACCTAATTAAGATATTAAAATTTCAGGAATTTATGTTGAATCTACAGAATATTTACCAACTATATATTGCAAAATATTAAATTATATAATCTTAATATTCACTGTATTTGTATAGGATTTTTTTTCTTCATGTAGCTGACTGACTCTTTGTAAAAGCGAAGCCATCAGTGTATTAAAATATTTTTTTTTAAAATCCATATTAACAGTAGGGTTCCTAGAAAACCTATTTAAAGGGTCAGCTGGGTCCAGAGAGGCTGAGGGAGCTTCAGATTCTGATAAAGGAATAAAATAATGAAAATAAGGAATCAAACAATATTAACGTAAAAAGTGCTTTTTAAGGGCAATTATTTCCCCTGCAGTTATGTCTTACAATATTTTGTAGAATAAAATAATAATAAAATATTTTAAGACTCCATGACTGTTTCTTTAAAACCTTGACATCCATGAGTTCTACAAACCGCAGGGCAGCCTTTTTTTATGTCAAGAACCGCATATTTCTACAACATTAATGCCGTTGCTTCATTCCTGAGAAAAAAAAAACATTAATATTTGTTGTTTGTTAATAAAAAAAAAATTGTGATTTTAACTAGGCAATAAAGCTGATGGCAGTAGACAAAAATAATTTTATTGGGTCACCATTTAAGTAAGAAGGGGAGTTGCCAAATCCTTTAAGAGCTATAATAGATTGTAAAATTCTCATTAATATTTTCACTCTACTGAAGGGGTTCAACAGTGGTTGGTTAAAACAAAAAATAAATATATCATAAATATATATATCTATCTATATATCTATATATTTATATATATATATATCTATATATATATATATAGATATAGATATATATATATATATATATATATATATATATATCTATGAGATATATATATATATATATATATATATATATCTATATGAGATATATATATATATTTATGACAGGGCTTGACAAATTTGTTGTGAATCTAGGCGCCAGGTAAAAAAGTTAGGAGCCAGGATTTTTTTAAACTAACAGTTGGTCAGGAGTGATCAGATCATCGTCAGCCCACTTACTAAACTCACAGCGTTTGACCTGGAAGCACCCTGGACTTTCAGGTCAGTGCTGTTTTTTTATTTATTTATTTATTTTAACTCTTTCGATGCTGATGTTCCATTGGAGCACAGCATTGACTGATATTTAGTCCCCACAAGCTTGTGGGGACAAATGTTAACCCCTGCAATGCCACGAATGTGTCATACACAATTGTGGCATTGAAGGGGTTAATGCTGCACTGTCGCTCTCTTGGAGCGATCAGGCAGCAGGGGGGTGTTGGGGCTGGTCTCTACACTCATGTGGAGACCGAAGAACCCTCTCCCCTGTCCCTGAAGCTGCCTCTGGCAGCTGGGACTCAATTGCTGGTCTATAGACCAGCCACTGCAGGGAGGGGAGTCTTTGATGACTGCTGTAGGCTTCCATGCCTACAGGAATCATCAAAGGGCTTATGGAGGCTCGTTTTTGCTGTTGCTGGTCTGTCTGGGCTTCCAGGCAGACCACCAGCAGCAGAGCCCCGTGCAAAACGGGAATTAACCCCTAAATGCCGCGATCGCGGCATTGAAGGGGTTAACGCTGCACTGTCGCTCTCATGGAGCGATCAGGCAGCTGGGGGGTGTTGGGTCAGGTCCCCACACTTGTGTGGGGACCCAATCAACACACAACCCCCTTCCCTGAAGCTGCCTGTGGCAGCTGAAAACACGATTGCTGGTTTTGCAGCAACCGCGTTTTCAGCCTACAGAATCACTCCGTGGGAGTGATCTCAGGCTCGGTGGCGGGCTCTGAGTGGCTGTGCTCAGACAGCAGCAGCAGCGCCCCCGTGTGGTAGCTCAGCCTCTTACATCCACAATTTTTTCTGGATGAAAGAAGCTGACAAAACCTAGGCGCCAGGACAAAATTCTCTGTCGCCATGGCGACCTGGTGCGGCCTATATTCGGGGTCTAGCGCCCGACGCCCGGGACATGCGGCGCCGGGCAGGCAGCGGGGTCAGGATACAGATCCCCCGCAGCGGTGCAGGGGACCTGTATCCTACTGTCTGATACGCTCAGACAGCCTCCCCTGCCAGCACTTCCCA
>NC_071098.1:28936584-28946584 GCF_027358695.1 Spea bombifrons
TATATATATATATATATATAGATAGATATAGATATATATATATATATATATAGATATATATATATATGGGATATATATATTTATATGAGATATATATATATATATTTATATGTGATATATATATACCGTATTGGCTCGGATATAGGCCGCCCCCGTATATAGGCCGCACCCTAAAAGTTTGGTGCTTTTTTAAAGAAGAAGTTCTTTTCTTTAAAAAAGCACCAAAAAAAAACATGCTGCCACTCTGTCCCCCTCCCCCTTGATATGCTGCCACTGTCCTCCCCCCCGAGATATGCTGCCACTGTCCTCCCCCCCGAGATATGCTACCACTGTCCTCCCCCCCCCGACATATGCTGCCACTGTCCTCCCTCCCCAAGATATGGTACCACTGTCCTCCCTCCCCGAGATATTCTACCACTGTCCTCAGGGCCGGCCCTATAATGGGGCAGACTGGGGCAATTGCCCCAGGCGCTTTTTTTTGTTTGTTTTTTTGAAGCGGAGGAGAGAGAGGCGCCGAGTAGTTTTCGCTTACCCGCTCGGCGCTCCTCTCTCTCTCTCCTCTGCAGCGAGTCTCCCTGTTCGGTCCCGGTGCCGGCTTGTAATGCAGAGCGCCGGAAGTGACGTCAATTTCCGGCGCTCAGCATTACAAGCCGGCACCGTGGCAGAGCAGGGAGACTCGCCGTAGGACTGTTTAAAGGTAACTACCGGGGGGGGGGGAATCGTAGATTATGGCATCGGCGAAGTTTAAACTTCGCCCCAGGCGGCGTTAAGTCTTCGGCCGGCCCTGACTGTCCTCCCTCCCCGAGATATGCTACCACTGTCCTCCCTCCCCGAGATATGCTACCACTGTCCTCCTCTGCCCCCCCCGACTTACCGGAGCAGACTCCCGGGTGTCTTGCGGGGCCGGCGGGGGACATCTACGCAATACAACTTCCGGTCCCGGCACTGGATGTTCCGGCACCGGAAGTTGTATACGCGTATTGCGTAGATGTCCCCCGCCGGCCCCGCAAGACACCCGGAAGTCTGCTCCGGTAAGTCCGGGGGGGGGGGCGGTCCGCACGATGCGCTTAGACAACCTCCCGTGCCGGCACCCCCCCAGTGGGAAGTGCTGGCAGGGGAGGCTGTCTGAGCGTATCGGGGAGTAGGATGCAGGTCCCCTGCACCGCTGCGGGGGATCTGTATCCTAACCCCGCTGCCTGCCCGGTGCCCGGGACTGCATGTCCCGAGCATCGGGCGCTAGACCCCGAATATAGACCGCACCCCCACTTTAAAGACTTAAAGTGGGGGGAAAAAGTGCGGCTTATATTCGAGCCAATACGGTATATATATATATATATATATATATATATATATATATATATATATTTATATGGGATATATATATATATATTTATATGGTATATATATATATATATTTATATGGGATATATATATATATTTAGATGGGATATATATATATTTAGATGGGGTATATATATATATTTATATGGGATATATATATATATTTATATATATTTATATGGGATATATATATATATACTTATATATATTTATATGGGATATATATATATATATATATATTTATATGGGATACATATATATATATATTTATATGGGATATATATATATTTATATGGTGTGTATATATATATATATATATATATATATTTATATGGGATATATATATATACTTATATGGGATATATATATATATATATATTTATATGTGATATATATATATATATATATATTTATATGTGATATATATATATATATATATATATTTATATGGGATATATATATATATATATATTTAGATGGGATACATATATATATATATATTTAGATGGGATACATATATATATATATTTAGATGGGATATATATATATATATTTATATGGGATATATATATATATATATATACATATATATATATATATATATATATGGGATATATATATATATATATGGGATATATATATATATATATATGGGATATATATATATATATATATGGGATATATATATATATATATATGGGATATATATATATATATGGGATATATATATATATATGGGATATATATATATATATATATATGGGATATATAGATATATATATATATATTTATATGGGATATATATATATTTATATGGGATATATAGATATATATATATATATATATTTATATGGGATATACATATATATATTTATATGGCATATATATTTATATAGGATACATATATATATTTATATGGGATATATATATATTTATATGGGATATATATATATTTATATGGTATATATATATATATATATATATATATATGGGATATATATATATATTTATATGGGATATATATATATATTTATATGGGATATATATAGATATATATATTTATATGGGATATATATATATATATATATATATATTTATATGGGATATATATATATGGGATATATATATATATATATGGGATATATATATATATTTATATGGGATATTTATATATATATATATATATATATATTATATGGGATATATATATATATTTATGTGGGATATATATATATATATATATATATATATATATATATATATATTTATGTGGGATATATATATATATTTTTATATGGGATATATATATATATATATATATATATATATATTTATTTATATGGGAGATATATAGATATATATATATATGGAATATATATATTTATATGGAATATATATATATATATATATTTATATGGGATATATATATTTATTTATATGGGATATATATATATGTTTATATGGGAGATATATATATATTTATATGGGATATATATACGGTATATATATATATATATATATATATATATATATGTGTGTGTATGTATATGTTTATATGGGATATATATATATATATTTATATGGGATATATATATATATTTATATGGGATATATATATATATTTATATGGGATATATATATATATATATATTTATATGGGATATATATATATGGGATATATATATATATTTATATGGGATATTTATATATATATATATATATATATATATTATATGGGATATATATATATATTTATGTGGGATATATATATATATATATATATATATTTATGTGGGATATATATATATTTTTATATGGGATATATATATATATATATATTTATATGGGAGATATATAGATATATATATGGAATATATATATTTATATGGAATATATATATATATATATTTATATGGGATATATATATTTATTTATATGGGATATATATATATGTTTATATGGGAGATATATATATATATTTATATGGGATATATATATATATATATATATATATATGTGTGTGTGTGTGTGTATGTATATGTTTATATGGGATATATATATATATTTATATGGGATATATATATATATTTATATGGGATATATATATATATATATTTATATGGGATATATATATATATATATATATATATATAGGATATATATATTTATATGGGATATATATATATATATATAGGATATATATATATATAGGATATATATATTTATATGGGATATAACCGAAGAACTGAAACGGCTTAGGGGAAGTGGAGGACAATATGGGTAAGGAGTATAGTAATCTTAGGATGTCTTTTTGACTATTGGGATTATCTATATAATTATTACCATTGTTAATAGTCATTTACATGTTTACAATATTAATAGGTGCACTCCATAGTGAGTAATATGTAATTATACTTGAATGACTTAGCACTTTATGATCCATTTATTATTTACATGCACTTGAGACACTTTACATATACATAGCCATAGTTCCTCCATATGCTCTGATTAGTTTCCTAGAAACCTTTGTTGTCTATATTATGAAATATTCTATATGTTTTTACTAATATTCTTTTTTGTACAATAAAATAATATATTTTAATACAAGGGCTTGTGTAGAACTCTTTTCATACAAGGTATACAAGTTTCAAAGAGTTTCCCTGTTTTGAGGATGAGATGAGATGATATATAATAGATATATATATGTATATGATATATAATAGATATATATATATGTATATGATATATAATACATATATATATGTATATGATATATAATACATATATATATGTATATGATATATAATAGATAAACATATATATATATCTTAATGATATATAATATATATATATATATATGTATATGATATATAATATATATATGTATATGATATATAAAATATATATATATAAAATATATATATATATGATATATAATATATGTATATGATATATATATATGTATATGATATAATATATATAAATGTATATGATATATATATGTATATTATATATGATATATAATATATAATATATATATGTATATGAAATGATATATAATATATATATATATATTTATATGTATATTTATATGTATATATGTATATGTATGTGATATGATATATAATATGATATATATATATATATGTATATTTATATGTATATAATATGTATATGATATATGATTTGTAGATATATGCATATGATATATGATATATATATGTATATGATATATGATATATATATATATATATGTATATGATATATAATATATTTATATATATGATATATATATGTATCTGATATGATATATAATATGTATATGATATGATTTATAATATATATATGTATATGATATATGATATATATGTATAAGATATATAATATATATATATATCTTATACATATATAAATTATATATCTTATACATATATATATCATATATTATATATATGTATAAGATATATAATATATATATATGTATAAGATATATAATATATATATATGTATAAGATATATAATATATATATATGTATAAGATATATGATATATATATATGTATAAGATATATGATATATCATGTATGTATTTGATATATGATATATAATATATTATATGATATATATATATATATATATGAATATGATATATTATATATATATTTATATGATATATAATATATATATGTATATGATATATAATATATTTATGTATATGATATAATATATATATATATATATATATATATATGTATATGATATAATATATATATATATGTATATGATATATATGTATATGATATATAATATATATATGTATATGATGTATAATATATATATGTATATGATATATAATATATATATATATGTATATGATATATAATATATATATATGTATATGATATATAATATATATATATGTATATGATATATGTATGTGTATATGATATATGTATATGTATATGATATATATATGTATTTGATATATAATAAATATATATGTATATGAAATATAATATATATATGTATATGAAATATAATATATGTATATGATAATATATATATGTATATGATAATATATATATGTATATGATAATATATATATGTATATGATATATAATATATATATGTGTATATGAAATATAATATATATATGTGTATATGATATATAATATATGTGTATATGATATATAATATATATGTATATGATATAATATATATGTGTATGTGAAATATAATATATATATATGTATTTGATATAATATATATATATATATGTATATGATATATAATATATGTATATGATATATATATATATGTATCTGATATATACTATATATATATGTTTCTGATGTCCTGATGAAAGTCTGTAATAAACAAGACTGAGACGTTGACTTGAAAACCGAAGTTGTTTGTGTGGTTATTTGGAAAGTCCCTGGAGTGCCGGTAACTATTTTTGGACTTTATATATGTTTCTGATATATAATATATGTATATATGTATATGATATATTATATATATATATGTTATATAATATATCTATATGACATACACATACATATATACACATATTATACATATATTATACATATGCATATATCATACATATATACATATGCGCATAAAAACATGCATTTAAAATCTGTGCATAAAATGAAACCAATCAATATGTGCATAAAATATGCGCATACAATGAAACCAATTAATATGCGCATAAAATATGCGCATAAAATGAAACCAATTAGTATGATTTTAGTTTAGGTTTAGGTGATTCTTGAGTTTCTGGGCTCAATTTCCTAAGGCTAAAGGATTGTTTCTTGAACTCTTCATGTCCAGTCTCTGTAGCCTAATGGGTAAGCTGTTGGACTTGGCTGCTTGGGGCTCTGAGTTCGATTCCCCAATGCTACACCTGTCTCTGTTTAGGTTTTGTTTTTAAGTAGGCACATGAAACATGAGCTATCTTGTCTTTCCCCTTACACATATTATACATATATTATACATATGCATATATCATACATATATACATATGCGCATAAAAACATGCATTTAAAATCTGTGCACATAAAATATGCGCATAAAATGAAACCAATTAGTATGCGCATAAAATATGCGCATAAAATGAAACCAATTAGTATGCGCATAAAATATGCGCATAAAATGAAACCGATTAGTATGCGCATAAAATATGCGCATAAAATGAAACCGATTAGTATGCGCATAAAATATGCGCATAAAATGAAACCGATTAGTATGCGCATAAAATATGCGCATAAAATGAAACCAATTAGTATGCGCATAAAATATGCGCATACAATTAAACCAATTAGTATGCGCATAAAATATGCGCATACAATGAAACCAATCAGTATGCACATACCCGGGCTGACCAATCAGAGGGAGGGGAACCAAGCCGGCTGCTGATTGGTTGCTGGAGTCAGCTGACTAGGCTCAGCCAATCAGGAGCTGCCCCTCAGCCCTAGCCACCTGATTGGTGGGTACTGTCACCTGACCCGGGCTGACCAATCAGAGAGAGGGTAACCTGGGCCAGCTGCTGATTGGTTGCTGGAGCCAGCTAATCAGGGGCTGCCCCACAACCCTAGCCTCCTGATTGGTGGGTGATGTCACCTGACAACGGCTGACCAATCAGAAAGAGGGGAACCTGGGTGGGCTGCTGATTGGTTGCTGGAGTCAGCTGACTGGGCTCAGCCAATCAGGGGCTGATTTCAGCTGCCCCTCATATCATATTTGGTATCACTTTATTATTACTTATAGTTATTAAATTGTTAAATAAATCATTAATAATGATAAGCTATTTTTTTCTTGCTGTGTTAACCAAGGTCAGTTAACACTTACTACCCCGAAGACATTACAGGCGTGGGAACCAGCTGGCAGTGGCCGGATTTGAACTTGCAAGCAACGAGGTGGAAGCCCGACACCTTAACCACAAGGCCAAGCCAGAGATACTGGAGTGTGGCTGTCTCTGTAGCGTATTGGTTTAGGTGTTAGAGTGATTTTAGTTTAGGGTTAGGTGATTCTTGAGGTTCTGGGCTCAATTTCCTAAGGCTAAAGGATTGTTTCTCGAACCCTTCATGTCCATTCTCTGTAGCCTAATGGGTAAGCTGTTGGACTTGGCTGCTTGGGGCTCTGAATTCGATTCCCCAATGCTACACCTGTCTCTGTTTAAGTTTTGTTTTTAAGTAAGCACATAGACTGAAACATAAGCTATCTTGTCTTTCCCCTTACAAGCTGCCTTTTTTTAGTTTATTCAGTCAGGCTAGGTAAAGGTAAAACTAAAGGATTGTTTCTTATACCTGTTCTCTGTGGTGCAATGGTTGAGGTTCAATTCACCCAAAGCTGGGTGCAGTTTCCATATGGCAATGTATATACATACATACTATATACATATATATATACATACATACATACTATATACATATGTATATACATACATACTATATACATACACACTATATATATATACACTATATATACATACACTATATATACACACTATATATATACATACTATATATACATACTATATATACATACTATATATATATACTATACATATATACACATACTATATATATATATACTATATATATACTATATATATACACTATATACTATATATACTATATACTATATATATACATACTATATACTATATATATACACATACTATATATATACACATACCATATATATATATATACATACTATATATATATATATATATACATACTATATATATATATATATACATACTATATATATATACATACGATACATACTATATATATATACATACTATATATATATACATACTATATATATATACATACTATATATATATATATATACATTCTATATGTATACATACTATATGTATACATACTATATATAAATACATACTATAAATATATATATATATACATACATACTATATACATACTATATACATGCACTATATATATATATATATATATATATATATATATATACACACACACACACACACACACATATATATATATATATACACATATATATATATATACACACATATATATATACACACATATATATATATATATACACACATAATATGTATACATATAATAGATACTATATATTTATACATACATACATACATACTATATATATACATACATACTATATATATATACATACATACTATATATATATATACATACATACTATATATATATACATACATACATACTATATATACATATACATACATACATACTATATATACATATACATACATACTATACATATATATACATACATACTATATACATATATATACATACATACTATATACATATACATATATACTATATACATATACATATATATATATATACATACATACTATATACATATATATATATACATACATACTATATACATATATATATATACATACATACTATATACATATGTATATACATACATACTATATACATATGTATATACATACATACTATATACATATGTATATACATACATACTATATACATATATATATACATACATACTATATACATATGTATATACATACATACTATATACATATGTATATACATACATACTATATACATATGTATATACATACATACTATATACATATGTATATACATACATACTATATACATATATATATATATACATACATACTATATACATATATATATACATACATACTATATACATATGTATATACATACATACTATATACATATGTATATACATACTATATACATACGTATATACATACATACTATATACATACGTATATACATACATACTATATACATACATATATACATACATACTATATACATACATACTATATACATACACACTATATATATATACACTATATATACACACTATATATGTACACACTATATATATATACACACTATATATATACATACTATATATACATACTATATATACACACTATATATACATACTATATATATATATATATATATATATATATATACTATACATATATATATGCACATACTATATATATACTATATATATACTATATATATACACTATATACTATATATATACTATATACTATATATATACTATATACTATATATATACTATATACATACTATATATATATACACATACCATATATATATATATATACATACTATATATATATACATACTATATATATATATATACATACTATATATATATACATACTATATATATATATATACATACTATATATATATACATACTATATATATATACATACTATATATATATATACATATGTATACATACTATATGTATACATACTATATGTATACATACTATATATACATATACATACATACATACTATAAATATATATATATATATATACATACATACTATATACATACTATATACATACTATATATGTATATGATATATATATATATGTATATGATATATATATATATGTATGTATATGATATATATATATATATGTATATGATATATATATATATGTATATGATATATATATATATATGTATGTATATGATATATATATATGATATATATATATGTATATGATATATATATATGATATATATATATATGATATATAT